>NW_028324315.1:6968995-7258995 GCF_058129835.1 Hydra viridissima | reverse complement strand
GATGATTATGATGGTGAACACGTTAATGATTATTAAGATTAGGTTGTTGTTGTTTATAATGATGATTTTGATGATGGTGATGATTATAATAATGTTAATGACAATCATTTGGATTATAATGATGAGAATGATTATTGTGATGATCATGACGGTGATGATCATGATGCTACTGATAATTGTATTAATAAATAACATAGTCTAAAAAATGTTGGTACTTATTAAAAAACATCATTAATGAAAACTAAAAAAAAAACTTGTTTCGAAGAAGACAGTCACAATGACGAAAAAGATGAAACCTATGTTATACCTGTTTTGAAGAATTTCTTTGGGGATTTTTTCTTGCAACGAAAAGATCCGCGCGAGAGGCCTGCAATGGTGCCATACTTATAGGCCTCTCCAGCGCGGATTTTCCAACCATCGGATGAACACGTTTCTAAGACGGAATATTTATCACTAATAAACTGGAAACCAAAGTATTAAAAACAAAGAAAAATTCATGGTTCTTAAAAAGATGCAAATTTGTTATTGGTGACTTTATAGATGATGGTGAAGGCAATTAGGAAGACGGGGAAACGAAACAGATCATGATGATGACAAGTATAACAATGATGATGGTGAGTACGAAAATGATAATGCTGCTGCTGATGATGATGATGATGATGATGATGATGATGAGGATGATGATGATGATGATGATGATGATGATGATGATGATGACGATGATGATGATGATGACGATGATGATGATGATGACGATGATGATGATGATCATGATCATGATGATGATCATGATCATGATCATGATTATTATGATGATACTGTTGATGATTTGTCAACGTACGCACGGACGTACGTACTACGTATGTATGTATGTATGTATGTATGTATGTATGTATGTATGTATGTATGTATGTATGTATGTATGTATGTATGTATGTATGTATGTATGTATGTATGTATGTATGTATGTATGTATGTATGTATGTATGTATGTATGTATGTATGTATGTATGTATGTATGTATGTATGTATGTATGTATGTATGTATGTATGTCTGTGTGTGTGTGTGTGTGTGTGTGTGTGTGTGTGTGTGTGTGTGTGTATGTATGTATGTATGTATGTATTTATGTATGTATGTATGTATGTATGTATGTATGTATGTATGTATGTATGTATGTATGTATGTATGTATGTATGTATGTATGTATGTATGTATGTATGTATGTATGTATGTATGTATGTATGTATGTATGTATGTATGTATGTATGTATGTATGTATGTATGTATGTATGTATGTATGTATGTATGTATGTATGTATGTATGTATGTATGTATGTATGTATGTATGTATGTATGTATGTATGTATGTATGTATGTATGTATGTATGTATGTATGTATGTATGTATGTATGTGTGTATGTATGTATGTATGTATATATGTATGTATATTGGTCATTTCTTTTGAAAAATCGTAAGTTAAATCTAAAGTGCTTACATTTTCTCTGAAAAATCTTCGTTCTTCTTCTTTTTTTGTTTTATGTTTATGTTTTTCTTCTTTTTCTCTAATTTTTGTTAAGAGATGAAGTTTTGTATTGAGAGTAAAGTTAAATTGTATATATTTATATTGAGAATAAAGTTTGTGTTTGTAAATAAATTATAACTAATTTTTTAAATAAATATCCAAAACGTGAAGACTCAGTGCAAGAGACGCCTAAATTGCAAATGAAAATAATTTGAAAAAGCTGATGTATATACGCATATTGTCCGCTGTATTATACCTCCTTTTGCTCCTCCACTCGGTCATCCTCGTTGAAATTATTCTTACTATTTTCATAAGCTATGATAAATGTTGCATATTAGTTATGATAATTGCTGTCAAAACAAACACACCAAAAACTTTTATGTTTTATCTTAGAACATGTAAGCTGTATACATTAATCGCTCCACTTTTTGGTAAACAACTATCATAAGTGCAAATTACATATAGTTAGATTAAACTAAACAATAATGACGCAGAAACATATAATAATACTATAAAACAAGCAAAGTTATACGTTTTTTACCATTTCTCAAAATCTTTTTCTCAAACTCTTTTAACAACTTACTATGTAAGCAAATTTTTTAAACAAATGACAACCAATTTGATGGCAGCTTAATTTGACGTCATCTTCGTTTCTAAGTAACTGATTACCGTTAACTGTTGATACCTCGGATGATGCAGTAAATGGGACATTTGTATTTGAAATATCCTTATGTTTCCAAAAGTGAGCGACATTTGCATTTGCAATATCATCAAGCTTCCTCAAGTGCCGCCCTCTTTAAGAATCTTGATGATGCTGCAAATGCCAATGTCCGTTTTCCTGCTTCATGCAATTCGAAGTATTAGCAGTTGTTTTAAAAGCAATAATATGTTTTCCGCTGACTGCAGAAACCAGAGAAAAAGATATCAGTGAATCAATGTGCTGCGAAGTTTAGCTAATGCACGATCCATGTAAAGCGTGTCACCGTTATGTTTAAAAACATTCAGTCGGCCAGAAGGATCAAGGGAGAACGAGCATAAAAGTATGCTTTGAAACAAAACGGCTATTTTCATAGCCACAAATCTGTGAAGAACATTGTTGTTTTAGACTATAACTTAAACATTTTCCATGCCTGAACTTTGTTTCTTTGAAAAATGTGTTGCTTTGAAAATAGCCGTTTGATGAAGGGTTGAGCAGAACGGATTTTTTCTCGTCCACTTTTGTGGTGTTATTCTATATAGCAACTTTCTTTTTTGGTGCTGCTTTAGCTTTTTGTTCCTCGGATTTTTGTAGTACCTGGCCTGCCGGCACAAGCGCATTTTATTCCTCTCATAGATCACTTTGTTTGGTCTCCGTGAAGTTGCGCTTTTAAATTTCGTTTTATAGACTTTTTTCAGATGAATTTCTTTTTAGCTCTGTGTCTTTCCTGATTGTTTTTATTTGAACGCTATTTTATAGTTTCTCGTTAAGTTTGTATTTTTTCTTTCTTTGATTTTTATTGTTTGCTTAAGCTAAACATTAATTTAAGAAGCAAGCTCTTTATGTAAAATTAAAATGGATATCAAAGCTGCATTTTTCGAATAGTAAATGGAAAATAATGAATAGCAATCCAAGTACACAACATAATCTCAGCATACAAATCTTAGAGCCATGAAAAGTGGAATATATCATGCATACTCACTCGTTAGAATGTTTCGGATTTAGCGTCTATAAGTTTTAAATAAACTTACCGTTTGTGGTCTTTTTTTTTGAAGGGAGAAGGGGGAATGGGGTCAGGAAGGGAAAGGGATGAGTTATATGAGGAGTGAATTGTGTTGATGATGGTGATTATTGATTTGAACGAGCTTTCGAAAACAGGGTTTTGATGTTTGATTACATGGTCTTAAGGAATTATTAAACTAATTGTTAAAATAACGACAACATAGACAGCAGTTTGATTTTTGATAGCAAAAGGAGTAAAACCATAGCGTTCTTTATTACAGGCCCATTCGTCGCGCGACAGGATTTTTTTTGAGGGGGGCCCTGTTTTTTTACGGCAAAAATTAATAATAACTTTAATAAAAATTAGTTTTGAAAAACTAAACTGTATTTTAAATGTATAACCTAATAGTCTTTTTTTGTATGAAATAAAAAAAAGAAAAAGAAAAAAGAAAGAATAACTTAAAGCAATGAACAATGTAAATATAATGCATTAAAATATTTTTTAATTCAAAACTTCACGCGTTCACATAATTATAATTTCACTTATATTTGTAGGCTTTACTGTCTGAAGCACAAAATTGATATTTTCTTATTGTGATTAGAAAATGGTACTACACCAAACATATAACATCAGTTGAATTTTATTTCAAAAAAAGAAAAAAGTCGGAAAACTGCAACGCAAGTAAATAAAACCTTTATAAACTATAAGAATAATTTTACAACTAGACCATTTAATGCAGGTTCTTTGCCAGATCTTGTTGTGACATAAACTTTTTAAAAAAGTGTTGCTCAATATTACACAACTGTGTTCGTACAAAAACCTTTCCAAAGTAAAACCTCCTCCCCTTTAGTCACGTGAATGTTCAAAATTCCGAAGATTTGCGGTTCCAGCGTTAGATGGACAGAAGTCGTACATTCACGTGGACCGTTTCCTGGTCTATTATTGTTTAAGGCAAAAAATCAGCATAGAAGTTCGCCTCTGTCGCAAATGCCTATCTTCCCACAAGAGGTCTGTCCTAATGAGCTAATTATGGGAAATACACCTACGCTAACACGTTCGCCGCCGAGTTATTTTAAACTATGCTTTATTTATTTGCCGAGCCATAATGTCTGCAATGATTCGTTTTTGCCGAGGCTGTTTTGCGCGGTTTCGTTCTCGTTGCCAAGGCCAGATATCAACATTTCAATAAACAAAATATTTTTAATCTGGAATAATTGTATAGTATTTTTTATTCTGAATATAACTGACAAAAAAAAAAAAAGAACTACGAGTATACTCGTTGTTTGGCAATCGAGAAGAAGTTCTTTTCTCCAGTGTCGAAGTACGAGTTTACTCACAACACCGTAACGAGTATAACTCATTGCGGTGACTACACCTTTTGAAGATGTAATTGAGAACTTGAAAGTTGTAATTAAGAAACGTAAGATGTAATTGAGAAATGCAGCATGTAATTTAGAAGTCGCAATATGTAAATAAAAAACACAACACGTAATTCAGAAACTTTAAAATGTAATTGAAAAACCAACCATGTAAATAAGAAATCGCAATATGTAATTTGAAATATGTATTATAAACTTTTCTCAATTACAACTTTCATCTTCTAAATTACATCTTACGTTTCTTAGTTACATTTTCCATGTTCTATATTACATATTGCGACTTCTAAATTACATGCTGCATTTCTCAATTACATCTTACGATTCTTAATTACAACTTTCAAGTTCTCAATTACATCTTGAAAAGGTGTAGTAATGTAGCTTATTTGATGCATTATTATTACAAATAGTGTTTCAACTTTTTTGCACGTGCACATTGGCAGTTATCATGAGTAAAAAAGGTAACTTACACTTTGTTTTCTTAATTCTAAATTGCTGTGTTTTTTTAGACTAGAAGCTAAATTATATTTGATAACTACATAATATTGTATGTTATTAAAAAATGTGAAAAAAAAAAAAAGATTAAAGTCCACAATAAGATGTTTTTTAATACATTAAAAAACATTTTAGTGTGCACTTCGAATTTTTTACACAGTATGCTAATTAATGTGTTCTATAGATGAGTAATTTCTTTTTTATAACTAGATAATTTATAAATTTATCTATCTCCTACTAGCTCAACACAGATATTCCACGATTGGATCAGCACAAATGATTATGGAAGATTGTGAGGATAGTGAAGATGATGATATTGAAGATTCGGATTCCAACGGAAAGATGACTTTTTAGACTTCTCGATCACTTAATTGGACTTCTCGATCACTTAAATAATACAATGGATAAGATCTACTGTCCTAACAAAAATATATCAATCGATGAGTCAATAATGCTTTGGAAGGGACGTCTTCTATTCAGGAAGTATGTGAAAAACAAAAGACACAAGTATGGTATCAAGTTCTAGGAGCTTTGCGAATCAGATGATATTGTACTAAAAGCAAAAATCAACTCTGGCGAGACAACTCTCGATAAACATTTGTTGGCTCAAACGGGAGCTATTGTTTTAGATTTAACGGAAATATTTCTGGGAAAAGGTTATCACCTGTACACCGATAGCTTTTACAATTCTTTTGAATTAACAAAGCACATGATAAATCAAAAAACATTCATTTGTGGTACTTTGAGAACTAACCGAAAGTCAAATCCAAAAGAGTGTACGAAAGCAAAACTGAAACAGGGAGACGTTTTAAGCAGAAGCAGAGAGGGTGTAGTGGTTGCTAAACGGAAAGACAAAAGAGACGTGCTAATGATTAGCAACTTGCATTCGTTGCAAATGATTGAAGTGACAAACAGGAGAGGAGTGAAAAAAAGGAAACCAAACGTTATTAAAGATTACAATCAATATATGTCAGGAGTAGATAGGGCGGAACAAATGGTATCATATTATGATTGCCTAAGAAAGACAATCAGATGGTATAAAAAAGTAGCACTTCATCTCTTTGATACTTTTTTTGTTTAATGCTTACTGTCTAAACACCAAATACGGAGTAGATAAAACAATTTTCTAGCTTAAGTTTAGAGAATTAGTTGTTACGGATTTATTGGGTGAACGTTTGAATGAAATTGTGCCCATGGCCTACTGTAATTATACGGCCTGATTTGTTGCATTTTCCGGAAAAAATTAAGAGGCCAGTTTTTTTACGGCTAATGTTTATTTTATTAAAATGGTCGAGGAAAACTTAAGATTATCATCATGTAATTACATTATGCTATACAATATTTTTCGCTAACTGATTCCCTGTTTCAGTATATTCCGATAACATATGAAATACTGAAATAGGCTTTCAAATAGCTATGTATCAAAATGCTACTAAATTAAACTTACATTTTGCAAAGACTTCTTACAACTCTTATGAGGAAATAAAAACAAAGGTTTGTAATTTTATATGTATTAAGGATTTGAGAAAAAATCTTATTAGCACTAGCTATCAGTTCTTTGTCTTTTTTTAAACTCTTTTACTTGATCTTTTCTTACAGAATCTGTAGTTTCTTTTTGTAAATTATTATAAAAAATATTAATGACAATTCGAGATCCATATTTAATTCCCCATTCTGTGTGTTTCTCGCATGTAAAATCAACACTGCTATAATAAATCTTAAAAATTTGTTCTGCAAAACTTTTAATTGATAAAGAATAACTGCAATGTTTGATTAGAATAGGAGAAATAATATCTAGAATACTAAAAAGATGACAAATAAAATCAGACAAGGATTGACTTGGACATATAAGTCCACCTCTGGATAATATTTTCAGATATTCGACGTAATGTACGTAATGTTGTGATAAGAGCATGAGAAGTTTGTTTGGTTAAAGTAAAATATTCACATGTTGACCAAATTTCAATCCAATTTGCAATTTCTCTATAAAATGTGGGTTTTTTATCTCCTTTTACAGCAGCATTGCCGAGCTGATTGGATGTATTAAACATCTGCTTTGAATTAAGTGTGATAAATAACTTATGAAACAATGACAAAAATTGTGCTACATCATTTCTTTCAGGAAAATAACTTAGTATCGCAGCTGTAGTTGTTTCATCAAGAATCGCTAATGCAAGGTTAACATCTTGTTTATTGTTTCCAGGATGAGTGACCTGACAATTGATTTTCCTCGCTTTTTTCAAGTTTCCATTTAATAATTGGTCTTTTTCATAAACTTTATGAAATAAATCCCAAGTAATAAAACCAGCTGGAACTTCAACTTTGTCTCTGAAGAAATCAAACGAAAAAGAAGGAAAAACAAATTTTTTTCCATTCAACAAGTTATTCCTAACATTTTTTATTAAATGGATTATATCATATAATAGATATGTTTTTAAAACTCCATTATAAGCTGGATGATAAATAGTTTTCCATCTCCAGTATAAGATTTATGTAACTCTGAAAATGCATTAACGTTGGTAGAATGATTATCTGTAACAATAGCTCTTACTTTAAAACCTGATTGGTGCAATGAGGTAATGCACTCATCAATTTCTTTTTTCAACCATGTTCCTGTTGTGCAAACTTCAGGTGATGATCTCACAACATAAGGAATAGCTTTTTGAAGCCCTACAATCATAAAAACAACAACACCTTTATAAAGATTACTTTCTGAATCTTCACCAATATATTTCCCACTTTGATATTGGGCTGCTTTCTGCAGATACATTTCATCCACAAGAAGCACACAATCACTTGATACACAACCTTTTTGTAACAAAACTGTTATAGCTTTATACGCATTTATATCACCACTTTGGATTTTTCTAAGTAAACTAAAAGATGGTAAAGGTAGTTGTTCTAACAATAACTTATAAGACTGTGCTGAAGTGTGACGTAAAATTAGTGCATAGCGTATAATGGATGCAGAATATGGAGGTCTGCCTTGAGGAGAATAGTATCTAATTTCATTTAACTCTGTCAAAATTGAATTCATATCATTGGCTTTATTTCTAATATAGACAGGAAAATTTTCTAACATACTACAGTTTGTTAATTTGCAATTATGACCACTACGAAACCATTCAGGTAAAGAAATATGATAGCCTTTATATGACAATGAAACATAAAGATCTTTATTTACAGTTATTGACTCAAAAACAATTGGTATGCCTGATTTTTCATCAAAACATAGTTTATAATAAACAACACTATCATGCATTTTTTTAAATGTAAAGCCTGGTGGAGAATGTTGTTCTGTCAAAGAATCAAGATTAATTATTTTATCAACACTTTGAAAATCTTCAAACTCATCTTTTCCTAAATATCTCAAAGTTGGTTTTTTTCGGGGCAACTTTGGAACCCTTAGAGTTGATGATCCACTTATTTCATCAGTTTGAATAGTTGGAACTGGAAGAAGATTCCATTTTAAGGTGCATCTTTTTCCATAATTAATAAATTTGTCATCAAAATGATTAACACAAATAGCTGAATATTTTGATGGAACCCAATCTTTTCTATTAACAAAGTATATCCATCGTTTTCGCAAATCAGATTCTTCAGGAAAATGAAATGTTGACTTTTTTGGACCATTAGAGTAACCAGTTTTACAGTTTGTAACAACACATTTATTAACCATTTTATTACTAAAACGAATCAAAAAAGCGTAACAGTTATTTTTAAATATAAAGTTCACTTACATTTATTATTGGAATTATCTCCACTTAAACAACATCGCATAAAAAAGCAGTTCGACTATATACAGTAATAATAATAGACTGTCTGTGTGTCTATTTCATTATTCCACTCTCTAATGGAATATAATGAAACAGGCAATCAGTCAGAATACATTCACATATTAATCAGTTCAGAATACATTACATATTAAATGACTATAAAAGCATAAACCGATGCATGCAAACAAATATTTATATAGTAATTGTTAAAATATTTTAATTCAATATTTTATTCAACACCTTTGTATAATATTCACTGGTAAATATATTGTTATTGTTGTTGTTGTTAATAAAACCTTTCATACATAGTTTAAAATTTAAAATAAGCCGTAAAAAAACTGGCCTCTTAATTTTTTCCGGAAAATGCAACAAATCAGGCCGTGTAATTACAGTAGGCCATGTTGTGCCTCGAATCACCAGTAATAGCTTCCGCTACTTGTCTTCGATGCCACCGAATGAAAAGAAAAAATTCCCAACCAAACCATGTCGAGTCTGCTCTAAAATAAAACGTAAAGAAACTCGATATGAATGTGCTGTTTGTGAAAATAGACCTCCGTTATGTATTGGCGAATGTTTCAGAATGCACCTTTCAAAAGAATAGGTTTCCACTTGGGTTTTCATGAAATAAAATTAAACCAAAATCAATGTTTTACTTTGATCTGTTATAAGCTATTTCTGCCTTTATCCGCATTTAAATTAACTTCGCTGGATTTTTAAAATAAAAACTTGAATGCAATATTTTCTGAAACCAAATGTGAAGCTAAGAAAAAAAAACAAAAACAAAAACGAACAGACAAAGCCAGTCATGCACAAACATTATTTGAAATAAGTTAGTACAACTACTAGTTTACTAGTTTAGTAGTTGGCAAACTTATGACGCCGGCCCAATACGAGTATTCTCGTAGTTTGCAAATATCAAAGTCCCGCTCATTACGAGTATACTCGTAGTTGGCAAATAAATGACGCCAATTTACTACAAGTATACTCGTAGTTGGCAGCGAAAGTGCTATTAGGCTTTGAAAGTAGACATTAAAAGAGCGTCTGCGATACATGTTTCGAAACCTGCAGATATCAGGAGTAAATTGAGTAAATTTTTGTTTTGGTTTTTTGAGTTCTTGTTTGGCTGTTTTACAGAGTTGCTTTAGCAAGAGTTTGAATGAGCGGGGGGATAAACTCCCTCTTAAACGTGCTGGTTTTTCTTTGCAAAACTTATGTTGTTTATGGCTGATCAATTTTCTCACGGTGTTTGTTTTGTAAAAACAATTCGGTAATGCTTAGTTACCTATTTGATAAAGGAGAGTGTTTAAAACTAGCAAATAAGGATGCCTTCTGCAGGTCTAGGTAGTTTTTATTTGTAAGTTTAGTGTGCGATGCGGACGCAAACGCAGGTATGCAAGAGCTAGTTCGTTTTTTGAAACAGGTCAAAACAGCTGTGCGTTAAGTTTGTTTGTTTGTTTGTTTGTTTTTTACTTTAACCCGTCATCGTCATGTTTATAGCACTGAAACGAACGAAAGAGCTAGAGCATACAGTAAGAAGTATAGGAGAATTCAGTCCGAGATTACCAAGATGCTAGCTTCGACTGAACCTTCTAGTGGTGGTGTTACAGTATCAGAGAAACACGATCTTCACGTTGAAGACGTTTTAGCTTACAGCGAAATTGTTAGCGATGTTAGCAGTGCAGATTTTGTTGAATTGTAAGATTGGGTTGAGGCTTCATTACTTATCTTATGCTAGCGACTTGCTTAACTGTTTTGTTGAAAGTGGTGCAACTGTTTATGGTGAAACCTGTGTGGTTTCAAACGTTCACAGTTTGGTTCATCTCTCAGATGACGTTGAAAATCGAAACTGTTCACTGAATGGAATGTCCGCTTTTCCTATTGAAAACTTTCAGCAAACATTGATGAAACAAGTTCGAAAGTGCAGCAAGCCAATATCACAAGTTGCAAAGCGTCAGTTTGAATTGGAAAATGTCAGAACCTTATTTAAAACTTCAAAGCGTACAAACTTGTCTGTAAGTTTTGGAGATTCTTCTTTTCTAGATGAGAACTCTTTTTTTATGATTGTTGAAAATGTTGGAGATGACAACTACTTGTACAATGGTTTAAAGGTGAAATATACTAAAAGTTTTCATAACAGCCCAGTGGATTCCAATATCTTTGACATTGGTTTTGTTGAGAAGTTTGATGAATTGAGGCATTTACATCCAAAAGGGTTCTGGTTCTTAAGACCGACCTTGTAAGAGTAAAGAAGGTTTGCGTATTGCCTGTCAATAATGGTTTTGTATGTTTTCCCCGTATTTTTGCATGAATCGGAGCAAAAATAAATGTTTTTGTGTGCATAGGTTTTTTGTTTTTTTGTTTTTTTGTTTTGTTTAGTTTTTAAGTGCAGAACCAAAGAACAAAATCAGTTTGCTATTATTAGCACAATGCAACGCCCTTATAGAATTTCAACTTGCTCAGTTTTTATTCTTCTTCATTTTGTGAATTTAAGAACTGTGTTACATTATAATGTTTTTCAGAACAACAGTTTATTGATCGTTTTAGTATTTCAAAAATGTCTTAGAATAGATTTATAACACTTGTGAATTGCAATAGCAGTTGCATTATTTGTGATCATGATAATCAATTTAGTATTGTCCGTTGATTGGAGCTGCTCTCATTTTAAAAATGGTTGCTTTAGTTTGATTAACAAAAAGGTAAGAGAAGAGCAAAACTGAAGTGGGAGTAATTTTAGGAAAATGGATTGACACAGAAAAAAAGGTTGTGTATTGGCCAAGTGGTGTAGACGTGTTAGGGGCAGAGAGATTCAATCTTTCACCAAGTTCACACTGGAAACAGACTTATAAAAATGAAATGTGAGGATGGTAGGTCTTTTAACATTTATAGCATGTCTTAATAGTTGTTGTTTTCAAATTGCTATTGCTTTTATTGTTTATGTCTGAGTAAGATTTTAAATCAGCTATGTGTTTGTTTACTTTTAAAGATGAAATGGAAGTGTGTAAACTATCAGACCTGTCTGCTTCTGAAGAAGAGCGTGGTTTTGTTGTTGACAATACATTGACCTCAAATGAAACATCAGGTAAGAAACTACACGATTTGTTGGTTTGTTTCTAAAGGTTTTACAAATGAATATGTTTTTTTTTTTTTTTTTTTTTTTTTCTTTTTTCAGAGATTCAATTGATACCGGCTTTTACTCCTCACAAAACCAAATTAACAGCATTTCCAACTCCAGCATTTTCTTTTTTTCCTTCATCTGCAAAAGTCAGTCAATGATCACAAAGTTTCAAAGAAGCAACACGCTCTCAGTCAAGATACCCTGTGACCAACATGTAGTTTAACTCAGTTTTATCACATTCAACTCTGCATGATTTGTCTCATGGTAAGGACACCTCAACCTGTTGCATTCAGCTGCTCCCAAGTTTTTCCTCTTGAAAGTGCACGTAAGGAAAATTGTTTTGGCTAAAGCGGTTTGTTTTCAATATGATTGAGCTTGAAAGTTGCAATAAAGAATTATTTGGAATATGTTTTGTTCAGGTGACTATTTGCTCAATATTTTTCAATTTATTCTAACAGAGTTTCAAAAAGCTGTTCTTAAGAATTTGGGAGAGATTGCAGTGTTCATGAATGAGCTTCACCAAAGCAGAGCTGTCCATAATGACACCAAACAAATCACAGCTCTTTTGAGCATAGAAGAGTTTGAGACAGCAGAAGAGCAACTGAATTCTGCTTCTGCTTATAACGTCTCCCTGTTTCAGTTTTGTAAAGTCTTTGCTGTAGTAAAGAGGAACTGAAAATAGTTCAGAAATTTTGCTTACTTTAATTGTTTATCTAATTTACTTAAAGATGTTGTGAAAATAACATTTGCTGATGTGAAAGAGTCTAGTATGAGAGAAGGTGTGATGGTTAAGCTAAAGAATGGTCCAGGTCGAAAAGATGGTACAAAAAGCCCAAAAAAAGGATGTTGGGAGAATTGTAATTGGTAAATATACTTTTATTTTAGAGTAAGAAACAAGTAAAAATGATGCAATGCATAGTTTGTTAAGTTTTTACCAAAGAAATAAAGAACTGAATTATTTGTGATTTGAAAATTATTTTTAACTTTGCTGACAAATGCTTCAGTCAAAACAAAAGATATCTTTTTTTTTGACTGTAGCACTTGTCAGCAAACAGAGTTAACTTTTGTTTTCTATCATTCTTGTTTTCTTTCATATAATTATCTAAAAATGTTGTTGCTTCATCGGGTCCTTTATCTGCAGCATTTTCTACATAAGGTTGTTTGCAATATAAGGTTGTTTTTTGAGAAACAAGGTTAATGATACCAAAATGGTGTACCCATGTGTTTTTTTGTAATATACTCCACTAACATAAGTGGTTTACTTGTAGTTTGTTACTTTTTCACAATCTGTACATAATAAAAGACTGTCCTCTTGTTTGTCCAACTCATATTTTTTTGTTTCATCACAGAAAACCTGTGCTTTTCAGATATGTATATCATGTTGGACTGTGAAGTATTTTGCTAAAAGTTTACATTCTTTCATAAATTAGTATTAAAAAGAATAGTGTAAATATAAGTTTGACAAAGTTATGGGTAATTTATAAAAATTTTGCTATTAACTTCTACATTAAAAGGAATTTAAAATGAAACTTTATTACTACCTAGAGACAAAAAAATTATTCATTGACATTTTCATAAACATAACTTAAAATATTTCTTTAGGTTTTTAATCCTCGCATGTAAGCATGCATTTAATAATTTTTTGATTGAGAATATGTACTTAAAAATAGATGAAGAAACTTCATTCCTTAATTGAAATTTTTTTATACCTCTGTTAACTATTATATTTTACTTAGTTGCTTAAGTAAATTAAACAGTAAGTAGTATTTTTTATGCTAAAATGTGAATTTTTTTTCAGACATGTTTCAAGGAAGGAATGAAATAGTTTGTAATTTAATAAAATAAACAAATATGCATTGAAATACCACATAGTAATAGTGACCGATAATGGCAGCTACAACTACAACCAAACCAAGGCTTATGCATTATAAAAACTAAAGATAAATAATAAAAGATTAATCAACAGCATGCTATCATTATCACAAGTCTTGTCCCTTTTGTTTAAATAAATTAATACAGCAGTATTGTTCTTTTTACCAATTAAGAGTTTCTATTGTAATAACTGTTAATCATTATAATTATAGAACAGTTTTTTTTTCCATTTTTTTTATTTTTAATTTTTTTATCTAAATATCTGCGCCAATTTTCTTCATGGCTTTTTCTTCTTTTGGATGCCATGATGGTTGTTTGTATTTGAAAAAAGTAATAGATATCTGTTTCACTTGTAAAACCCCTTATTAATGAAATTGATCCTATTTTTTTTATGCGGCTCAGATATTTTTTTTTGTTCAAAATAGCTTGTACACATGAAAGGTTTTTAGTTCAGTATTGAAGTGACATAGTTATCTCTGCTTTTTTTTTTTAATGGACTCGTGCAGTTTTTGCTGGCAGCACTTCATTTGCAATTGTTTATTATTTTAATTGTTTATTGCTTTTGTTCCATTTCCTTTTCTTTGTGTAATTGTTGTTGTTATTTGTTGTTTTTACTGTAAAAGAAACTAGTTTTTGTTCATAATTGTTATTGTTTGCTATTTTTTATTAGATTTTAAAATGAACCAGGTTATATTTTTAAGTTCTCTTTTTTACTCATTATTGCTATTGCTTGTTACCTTAATTTTTTATTTCTTTTGATAAAATTTTAAAATCTTTGTATTAATGTTTTTGAACTACTTCTTTATTAATCATTATTGTTGTTCTTTTTATCATAGTTGTATGTTTTTTTAATTGTCATTAAATTTAAAAATGAACTTTGATTACTCTATATTGCCAATATATAAGGTTTTTTTTTTTTATATTTTAAACACATATTTTGTTGTTTATTATTGCCATTGTTTATCATTTTTCTAATGCTTTAAAAATTTTTGTATTGCTTATTGCTGTTTATTACTTTTATCACATTTTAAAATTCTTGCTACTATTTATAGTTGCTATTGTAGTTGATTTAATTATATTTATAAAGTTTTTAAATTACTTTTGACTGTTCTGTTTTTTGTTAATACATAGAGCTGCTTGGATTCTTTGTTTTTGGAGCAACAAAATGCTGTTTTCAACTTCTGATTCAAATCAACAATCTCTCTCATCCAGAGTATCCCCTCTCTGTCTCCCATATCTCCTTGCCAAAAATGATCACTTATTAATGTTTTTATCAATCTTTGACTTTTTTTTTATTATTTTTAGATGTTCTTCTGTATTCTTTTCATTATCTGTTTCAGTTTTTAAAACTTCTTTTTTTGTTTAATCACATTTTTTTCTGTTATGTTTTTTAGGCAGGGTTTTTGTTGTTGTTGTTGTTGGTGTTAGTTAAGATTTCTATTATATTTTGCAATATTTTTAACTATTGCTTTTGTTTATTATCTTCGTTATACTTTTAAGTTAATGTTGTCATATTGTTTTCAAATTCCTTTTGTCACTTATTATTTTTGCAATTGATTATTACTTTTATTGTTTATTGCTTTTGTTGAACTTTTTAAATGATTTGTATTAGTGTTGTTGCTAGTTGGTGTTTTTATTGTGTTTTTGAATGTTTTTTATTATTCAATGTTGTAATTATTTATTTTCTTTAAATATAGTTGTTGTTGTTTTTTTTTTATTATACGTTGGAATTGTTCTTACTTACTAAAAATGTTCATGCAGAATTTTTGCAGATGCTGTAAAAGTTTCCGTGATCAAAAGAGTCGCTATTGCAAGTTCGAGCATCAGTTAAGCTAAAGAATTCACCACTTCAAAAAGATGTTATGAACTGCGTTTGAAAGCATTACGTTGAGGAGTTTTATACGAATGTGGTTTGAATTTATATTTTTCAGCCACTCTATTTGTAATACAGAAGTAGTATTTCTTTTTAATGTTTTAATTAGGCGTATGTTTTATATTTGTACTTTTGCATTTCTATTTAACAGTTTTATTTAAGAAAAATCTACAATCTAACTGATGTAAGTATTTATATAGTTCCGCGTTAGTCCTCTTTATTTAAAGATAATAAGGAATAGTTATAATAATGCGTTTCTCTTTCAATATTATTATGTATCGTGGGTGTAAACTATTTGTGTTTTACAAATATATGTATGACATGAAAACATATGTGTTTTACTATTTATCCAAATAGATAACAGTGCAGCTACAAATTTTAATCTTATAACATTCATGGCGCACAGTTCTTATAAAATAATCCTATGTATTTAGTAATGTTAACTTGATATTATCGAAGGACAATTAGTAATAAAATTTTTTATTAATTTTCTTTCCGTAATACTGAGTTGATAAAAGTTATAAAAAAAAAAGATCATAATTAAAAGCGTTTAAGTTAAGCGTCGAAAAAGTGGTCTAAAAGACGCAATAAAAAGAACTCTTTCAGATAACTTAAAAAAGCCTCTTACCGCTCCTCATGTTTAAGACGTCTACGGAGACGTTTTAAAAACCAAAAAAAGTACCTGTTAAAGACGTCTTTAAAACGTCTTTGGGCCGGTTGGGTGGTACACTTGGCGTTCATTTTCACCAGAGTCGTTTTCACTGCATCTTTTTTGGGCGCTTTCTCTTTGACTGTCGTTTTTTTTTTCTTTTACTGCAGCTTTCTCTTTTGGCTTAGATTTATTTTCGATGTGTTTCTTTATTTCGGTTTCTTTCCTGCGACTACAGCAGGGGCGGTAGGCTTGTTTGCTGCTCTGGGCTCAGCGGCAATTCTAAGCGAGCCAGAGGCACCAGTATTTTTCACTGGAATGAGCTCGCCGGCAACCTCCATGCGTTTTAGATTGATTTTGACTTGCGAGTCCATGTTTTGGCCGTCGTTGTTGTTTTTTGTTCTTCTCCTTCTTCCGCTTCTGCTTCTTCTTCTTGCTTTCTTTAAGTTGAGTAATATACATTTTTCTTTTTCCGTTTATCTTTATAGAAAGACTAGCAACAACATTTTTCTTCCTTCCAGGCATTGTGTAATTTTTATAATTTTCCTTGCCACTTACAAGACAGTTTGCGTAGTAAATCTTTTCTCGTCCATTTTAAAGCTCGTCAATTTTAAAGCTCGTCAATTTTAAAGCTCGTCAATTTTAAAGCTCGTCAATTTTAAAGCTCGTCAATTTTAAAGCTCGTCAATTTTAAAGCTCGTCAATTTTAAAGCTCGTCAATTTTAAAGCTCGTCAATTTTAAAGCTCGTCAATTTTAAAGCTCGTCAATTTTAAAGCTCGTCAATTTTAAAGCTCGTCAATTTTAAAGCTCGTCAATTTTAAAGCTTGTCAATTTTAAAGCATTAATGGGATAATTATGAAATTACGAATGTTGTTAATGTTGGTAAGAGAATAAGAGCGAGGAAGTAGAAACAATGTGCTACCGTTAGTACTAATCATAATCTGATCACAATTGGAAAAAAAAAAAAAAAAGTGCCATTTGAATCATTTCTTTTGCATAGGGAATGCATTTTTTTGGCAAGGTTGTAGAAAATAAAAATTGAGAGAGCTCAACTACAGCTTGATTACAATGCGAACATTTTATGTGTCAACTGAGGCAAAACAACGTTTTTAAAAACCGATTCTCAAATTTGATCACTAAGATCTTTCGAGATCACTTGCTTATTCGCAGAGCATTTTTGTTTTTTAGTCAATAAATACAAAAAATCTTACTTTAGCTTTTCGAACTTTAACGTCATTTTCTCTTTAAAGTACGGTTACTAAAGAACAAAAGTAAAGACGATGCTTTCTGTGGAATTCACAGTTTTCATACGGTTTTGTTAGTAATTTACCGGAACTCCAACACATTTTTTTTTAAGGAATTACACAAAGGCTAGATCTTTTAATGTAAGGGGATTTCAAAAATCATAGTGGCTAGCTCAAAATATTTTGCTATCACATTACGGCATTTTTAGTAATAAAAATGTCCTTTTTATTTAGTAAGTTTACACCTAATAATGCACCTAAACAAGTGACTTATGTGACAAAGAAAATCAAGACAAAGCTTACAAACCATAAGCCTTTTTCGCTTCTTGTTAGATTTAAAAAATCTAACAAGAAGCGAATAGAAAGTTGGGTTTTTTTTTAATTATTATTTTGAGTTTCAGTTAAAGTTTTATCGCAATTCGCTAACTAGAAAAAAATTCTTTCAATAGAACTGTACATAAATGGTAAAGCAAGAACAAAACGATCAGAAAAAGAATAAAGATTTTTAATAGAATTTGGTGCTACGTGGAAGTGAATTTATAAATATTGTAAACCCTCCTTCTTTAAGCGTTAATGTTGAATGTGTTGTTGATAATGAAACCGAGATCTTGTATACGTCGAGTTGTTCTTTTCACAAGGTTGAAGCTCTTTTCAACTCAACACCAATGCATGGCCACGTTAAAAACGAAGACGTGACAGGTTATAGAACAATGGATTCATCTCTTTTGTCTGATGCTATAAGCGTTTAGGGCTGCCCAACTTGTTTTTCAAGCAACTTTGGCAATGATTGAAAACAACAGCAAAAAGCGAGGACTTGCTTGTGAGCCTTCAGTTTTTGGCTGAAAATGTTAATATCAAAACAACTTTTACACTTCTATACGAGCCAATAAAAAAGGAAGCTATGATATAAAAACAAGAATAATATACAGAATGAGAACTCTTGGAATAGGACATTCTGGAATTCATAAATTTACAACCCTCATAAACATGCCAAAAGCAATGACGCAAAAGAACAATGATAAACTTGTTTTTGTGTTTTTGTTTTTCCCAGGGGCGAAGTTTTAAATGTTTAGATAATGAACTTTATGAAGCCTATCTCCCCAAATTCTCAAAAAAAGGGAACTACTTATACCGTGGTGCGACCTAACAAAGTCCTATGCTGTAAGAAAGTCCTATGCTGTAAGAAAGTCCTAATGTAACAAATGATCAATTTTGTATATTGTAAACAAGTATTTTGAAAAAATACTTTTCTTATTTGAACTAAATGCTTTTGAAGAAACTTTTTCATAAAAAAAAAGTGGACTGGTTTGGTGGAGAAGTCGGTCAATCTGAGTATTTGTTCTACTGAGATGTAAATAGTCAGTATAAGCTGATGCTCTATTGAAGATTGCGTCCAAAATTGTATGCTAAAGAATTAAGTTTTTTTAATGTAAAAGTCGTTAAAAATCTATTTTGATCAATAATGGCACATGAACGTGGTAAGTTTGGAATTCACATGTTAAAACATTTCGATTTACACGTAAAAACTAATATTTTTACAAAAAGTTTGATGGGACTTTCTTTTTTTCTCTTTTTTACCGTATACAAAAGAAAGTCCTAGCCTTACAAAAACAACTTCTTTTTTTGTTTTAGGCCCGAAAAGATCTTACAAGCCATATTCACAACAAGATATGGATGAATCATCGGAAAAAATAAAAGAAACGACCATGACAATTTAAGCCGCATCTAAATTTTATAAAATACCGAAGGTCAAGGGTTACCTACAATTATTATACCACGGTCTACAGTTATTATATTACGGTATTTACTTAGGGTTTTCTTTGGTGTTTTATAAAATTTAGACGAAAGTAGGCTAAAACTGAAGATTTATTTATTATTCTACTATATTGCTGAAGAGCAAGACCTTGATTATTTATTAGCATAAATTCGCCCTTATAAATTGAGATATCGAAAAACAGGACTTTCTTACGTCAAACCACGATAAGACAGTAGTATTTATTAGTATAAAAATATAAATCCACATAAAATCGTCTTATTTATAGTTTCAATTCAAAACTTCTTTTGCTGTTTTCTCAGAACTACTTCCAGCAAGCCGCCCCTCCACGCCAATCTGGCTCTCAACGCCTCGTATAATTCAAAAGACGCGCTTTTCATTAAAACGTAGTTTTATCATAAAATGAACATTTTAGGAGCATATGCGGTCAATCATGAAATATCAGATATGTTTAACTAGTTTGCGGCCTCAAGATAAAATCATGCACTTTTTTTTTTCGTCATTACCGTTTTAATTAAAAAATTTGAAAGCATTAAATGTATATCAAATCAATATATTCCAAAATTTGTTATTTATGCTCAAATATAAACTTGGACTTGTTCCTTCTCACTTTTCAAAGAATTTCTTTCAAAATAGCAACAATAGATACCATACCAGAGGAACGGGAAACTTCAAAGTACCTTTCCAAAAAACTACTCTCTCGCGCTTTTCTATTTTGTACCGTGGTCCTTGTCTATATAACAAATTAGTATCCAAAAATACCCAACTGGAAAAATCGAATAACTTAAATACTCTGAAAACATTATTAAAAGATCTTATTTTAAACACTAACAACTTTATGAACTTTTATTAAGCCTAAAACATTCAAAACTATATATAAAACTAACTTTGTTCCGAAACCAATATCAACTCTAATAACTCTAAAAACTGTAAATAACTCAAAAACAAACAACAACAACAACAGTAATAAATTATATTATTTATCAACACTAATAAATAAATAAATTTTTATTTATCAACACTATATATTAAAAAACGACTTTATATTACCTATTTAGCAAATCGTGTACCTACTTATATTTATGTGTATTGTAATAAAATTAAAAAATTAAAAAAAAAAAAGAAAAAAAAAAAAAAAAAAAAAAAAAAAAAAAAAAAATTTTTTTTTTTTTTTCTTTTTTTTTTTTTTTTTTTTTGTTTTGTCTGCATTCTTTGTTTTTTGCATTTTTACTTTCATTCTGTCGAAACTGATGACATGATTTTTTAAATATAAATTTATTTTAAATTGAAGTATCCAAAAATATTAATAACGCAAAGCGGTTTCTTGATGACAAGACCATCGGTCTTCTGCAAGTTTCCCGCGTTCTTTGAAGTAATCTAACACTTTACAGTTTTATTTCATATAATATTTGTTATAACGTAATCTTGTGATTTTTAACTATACTTAAACTGTAAAGATTGTATTATATATTACGAGTTTATAAAGATTAAAGAACAAAAAAATAAAAAAAATAAAAAAAATAAAAAAAAAAAAAAAAAACTAACATGAATTCTTTTGGTAAAGTGAATGTGCATATATATAATAAACAACTCCTGAAAATTTCAACACAATCAGACAAACCAATCTCAAGATATTTATCGCAGCGTGCTTAAAACTCACATATTGAGAAAAACAATTATAAAGATTTTTAATGAAAAAAAAATTTTTCAATATATAAAAAGGTCAAAAAATTATTGAAAAACAAAACGACTTGAGCATTATTGAAAACACAGAAAAAAAAAAAAGTGAAAACTCTGATATTTGAAAAACAGTTAACCAAAATAGAATTATTCAATGAAAAAAAGCTTGAATATAAAAAGATAATATACAATAACTACGTTCTTGATTCCCATGATGTACAGGCATTGCATATTTTTGAAAGAACTCGATAGTCAACACATTTCCCTGAGTCACTAGCAATAACAGTAACAACACCATTAAGTGAGGAATGACCCCTTTTTTGCCAAGTTCCATCACAGGAAACAACTACATCAGCTAATACATTAATATCAAAATCATTTGGTTGGATATTGTTGTTAAGATATCGAAATTCATTTGCTGCATTTTTCATTTTCACATCAGCTACACTTTGGTATATCATATGAATTTTATCTTGAATATCATTAAATGCTTTTATGTTCATTGGAGGAGGTAAGTTCATTAGACCACAAAATTTTTCCAAACCAGAATGACCTTTTCCTATCTCTCTTATGGCAACAACAGATCTATAATTTATTTCAAATGGTGACATTCCTGGACCTTGCTTTTCAATCTCTTTGCTAGAATAAAAAGACTGTTTCCAATCGCACGAAGATGTTGTACAAGAAATGTTTAAAAACACAGCCAAGCCTTTCTTTTTTGATAAATCAGTTGAGATTTCAATTGAATTATTATGACATTGAGGACAATGTCCAATCAAAGTAACAATTGATTTTAAAATGTCTGTGTCAATAAGTATAAAGCATGAAGGCAATTTATTTGAATCATTATTTTTTGCATTACTATTTTTACTGCTATGTGATAACTTTTTTGAAGATGTTGATGTCAAGATATTTGATTGAGTTGAGTTAGTGATTTCCAATTTAGAAGTTAAATTGATGCTGACTGTTGATGCTGAGGAAAATTGATTTCCTCTAAAGTACTTTTTTTTGAAAATCCTGTTACCACCTGCTTTCCTTCTTAAATTTGAATCACATTAATTTTTTCCCATAATAAAAACAAGCACGAGGCACAAAGTATAACTCAAAGCTGATTTTTCTATAAGTAATATATGTAAACATAGTAATTGTACTTAAAAATCATGGCTTATTTAGGAAAATAAACATGAAACAGTTACTGGCACCAGTGTCAAAAACTAAAAGTAAATGGCGCAATATTCTAAAACGCCTATTTTCTAATATAAACAACCCGTTGCTAAGGCCGTTGCTAAGAAAATTATTTAACTTCACTGTGAAACTTGCTATTTTAGAGCATTTTTAAATTCACTCCCTATAATGATCTATATATATTTAGAATGTAGAATGTTTGGGCTTCAAGAATATGCAATTTTTGAAAAATCGATTTTTTTGATTTTTTTTAGTATAGGACCACCTTAAAACGAAGAAACAACAACTATGTATGGTACTTAAAGTTTCATGCCTAACGGCAATCATCAGCCATGAAATACAAATCAAAAATAGACCGTTACAAAATTACAAAAAATTGCTGTGCCGTGTGCTCTGACGTCATGATAGAAAGAGAGGGGGAAAGGGAATAAAGAAAGAAAGAAAGAAAGAAAGAAAGAAAGAAAGAAAGAAAGAAAGAAAGAAAGAAAGGAAATGAATTAAGAAACAAAGAAATAAAAAAAAGGAATTAAAGAAAAAATGAAGAAAAAGGAAAAAGGAAAAAAGGAAGAAAGATAGAATGAAATAAAGAAGGAAATGAATAAAGCAAAAAGGAAGTAAAGAAATGAAAGAAAGCAATAGAGAAATAAGGAAAAGACAGAAAGAAAGAGAGAAAGAAAGAAATAGAGAAAGAAAGAAAGAAAAGAAAAGAAAAAAGAAAGAAAGAATGAAAGAAAGAAAACATTTAGGCCTAGTCGCCAATATCAAATTTCGAAAGAAGAAATTTGTTTCTATGCCTGCATTTTGAAACCATTTCGTTCTTCTTATTCAATAAGATACCTTCTTGAAACATTATAATCATGTACTTCTCATACAAGCATAGCATGCAACATTCTCATACAGGCATAGCATGCAACAACCAAAAGGTTAAATACATCCCCGATTTACAACACGTTAACAACAAAAGCCGTAAGCGAAAGATCATCTGGTTCAATCCACCTTACAGCAAAAATGTTTGCATGAGATATGACCCATATAACTCTTATTACACTAAATAACTGATTAATATAAACAATTTAATTACGTGAGGCTGCTATTGACTATTGTCATTTTCCAACAGGCCCAATATGTTTTAGACCATTTTTAATGGATTTAAGAGTGTACAAATTATGCAAAACAGAAAAGTAAATATATAAAACTTTTTTTTCTAACTCTTTTCACAATGATTTTGTTGAAGGAGCCATTTTTTAACTTGTAGAGAGGTATTTTTTTCAAGTTGCACAATTAAATGTTTCGTTGCACAACTAAATTATTTCAAGTTTTAAACCAGTCGAGCTCGAGCAACATGTTAAACGAGCCGAGCCCAAACAATACTAATCCTTAACGAGCCGAGCTCGAACAAAGAATCTCATGTTCGAAACGAGCTCGAGCCGAGCCTGAACACTCTTAATATGTAAACGAGCCAAGCAGAGCCCTGGCAAGCTTGGCTCGTTCGGCTCGATTTACAAGCCTATGCACTAAATATTTCATGACGGAGTGAACTTTCGTATCAGCAAAGTTTGATTTAAAGTTGATCTCGAATTATTATTCCTTTTATAACTTTGGAAAATGATTTCCAGTATGAAAGGACGTTAAACTTGTCTGTTAAATCGCGAGATAGAAATATTTTGTTCTATCTCCCATTTTAAACGTTGAAAGAGAGTTAGTTGATTTTTTTCTAAAAGTAAAAATTACTACAAAATTTAGCTTTACTTTTTAAAGAAATAATAACATAGGGTTGAAGAATTTATATTTAAACCAACTTTAGAAGAAAAAAAAAGTTTAAAAATAAAGTGTATCTTAAAAATAATCATTAATTACTAAAATTAATAGCTCATTTTCTCGCAACAGTTAAAAGGAAAATAGAACGAAATAATTCTAACAGCGCGAAAAAGTTTTTCTGTTATATTATTTTTTCTTTTTATACAAAGCTTTCAAAAAAAAAAAATAATAATAATAAAGATACAGTGAAATACTTAGTTCATTATTTTTTTTAAATATCATAAAAGAGTAATCTTATTTGTTAAGGATGAAATTTTTTATTTTGCACCACAGGAAAATTATTTCTCTAAAGTTAAAATGTCAATAAAAAAATCACTTTGCCTTGCTTTGTTTTTGATTTTTAACTATTGCTGCTTTTACTGTAATTTGTAATTATTTTGTTAACTTGTCTGTTACTTTAACAACATCCTGTAAGAGTTTATATAAAATTGCTTACGATGACCAGTTTAGTTTCATTTAATACTTTTTTAAAAAATTTGGATAAGATCTGAAAATTAAAATACATAGAGCAGATCGAAAAGCACTAACAGTTACATTAAACTGGCAAATAATAGGAATGAAGGATGACTCGTAAGAAGGAGGAAGAAAGGATGACTCGTAGAAGGATGATCAGTAAAAACAGAGAAATAGCAAAAATATTTAAATTTTTAGAGAATATATTCTGCTTTTATCAAAACCGTGAAATACGTCTTTCATTAAATAAAAACGTGTTACTTAAGAAAAACATTGGTGTTTAAGGAGCTGTTTGAAAACTCATACTGTCGATCGATTGAGGTGCTGTACGTTTAAGATTAAATTTAGTTTTAGTTTAAGATTACACGTTGTATAAGATGTGTAAGGAGAGATTTTGGTGGTCTTTTGGAGTTGGTAGTCACGTGACTAAAAAAGTTAAATTTGGTATACGCCAGACCTTTAATTCTTTAATATTCTTCTAAAAAAAAGCGTTTTTTGTGAAGCCTTCGAAGAAACTAAAAAAAAAGGAACCTTTTTTTTTAGTTTCTAATCTTCATGATTTCAACATTTTCAAATGATGATTTTTCAAATTGCCCAAAGTGGATTAAAATGCGCAGGCATATTTCCAATAGATCGGAACATTTTTCTAAACTATATTTTTAACATGAAAACTGCGAACTTGAATCGTTAAAACCTGCTCAATTTTAGCAAACTTTAGCAAATGGTTATCTGTGAAGAAAAGACCTAAGAAATTCTCTTATCTCTTATTATCTCTTATTATCTACCTGGGTGGAAACAACTTTTATGAAATTCGGTCACAAAAATCTTGAAAGAAAGGGACTGGACATGACTGGACAAGTTAAAGGATTCTGTCACTTTCAGTTTTTGCGTGATCAACATGAAGAACATGGACAAAATTTAGAAAGAAACATTGTTCGGCTTTTTGTTATTAAAAGAACTCTTTATTTCAAAAAATTTTAAAACAGGAATCTGAAACCACTTAATAAGTCAAATGTAAAAAAATTTGCACGTATTTTTTATAATTGATAGAGTAAAACAGGGTAGAATTTTTTTACTTTATTCTATTGTCCGAAATGCGATTGTCAGGTATTTGATGCATACCTTAATTCAAAGCGAATAAAGTGTAGGATGTGTTTTTTTCTCAACAAAATTTGGTCGGAAGATAGTGCATCTTATAGATATTTTAGAGAAAGTGGGTTAATATTATTACCCAAGCCTTTTGTGTGATTTCATAATCAAAAATACCTGTTGGAGTTACTTTAAATTACTAACAAAACCGTATGAAAACGTAGCTGTGAATTCCACAGAAAGCATCGTTTTTACTTTTGTTCTTCAGTTACCGTACTTATACTTTAAAGAGAAAATTCCGTTAAAAGTCAAAAAGCAAAAGTTAGATTTTTTGCAAATGATCACATTGTAATCAAGCTGTAGTTAAGCTCTCTTAAAGAAAGCAGAAGCAGAAGTAGAAGAACAAAAAAACAAAGCTGGCCAAAATATGGACTCGCAAGTCAAAATCAATCTAAAACGTATGGTGGTTGCCGGCGAGCTGCAGTAAAAAAAAAAAGCGATAGCCAAAGAGAAAACGTCCAAAACAGATGCAGTGAAAAAAGACTCCGGTGAAAGAGAACGTCAATTTACCAGGTGCTAAAAAAAGCCGCGGTATAGAAAGCTAAAACAGCACCAAAGAAGAAAGTCGCTTTAAAGAATACCAACGCAAATGTGGACGAGAAAAAATCCGTTCTGCTCAATCCTTCATCAAATTGTTATTTTCAAAGCCACACATTTTTCTAAGGAACAAAGTTCAGACATGGAAAATGTTTAAGTTATTTTCTAAACCAACAAAGTTTTTAACAGATTTGTGGCTATGAAAATAGCCGTTTTATTTCAAAGTATACTTTTAAGCTCGTTCTCCCCTGATCCTTCTGGCCAACTAAATGTTTGTAAACATAATGGTGACACGCTTTGCATGGATGGCGTATTAGTTAAACTTCGTAGCACATTGTTTCAATGATATCTTTTTCTCTGGATTCTGCTGTCAGCGGAAAACATTATTGCTTTTAAAACAACAGCTAATACCTCGAATTGGATGAAGCAGTAAAAAGGACGTTGGTATTTGCAGCATCCTCAAGATTCCTAAAGTGGGAGGCACTTGAGGAAACTTGATGATATTGCAAATACAAATGTCGCTCATTTTTGGAAACATGAGGATAATATTTATCTGCATCACAAACCTCCGTTTGCAAACGAGATTTCAAGAACATAACTTTTTTTTACAATAAGAAAAATTATGTTCCTGGATTCTCGTTTACAGTCGGGGGTTTGCGATGTGGATAAATAATATCCTCATGTTTCCAAGGAAGGGCGACATTTGTATTTACAATATCATCAAGTTTCCTAAAGTGCCACCCACTTTAGGAAACATGAGGATATTACAAATACAAATGTCCTTTTTACTGCTTCATCTAAATTGAGGTATAAACAGTTTACAGTAATCAGTAACTTACAAACGAACATGACGTCAAATTGGTTGTTATTAGCTACCGAAAATCGAAAATCTTTTGAGGTCAGATTGATTTAAATATTGTTGTAATTTCCAACAAAAAAATATTAATCACATAAATCATCATATTGATAATCACAATATTTGCTAAAAAGACAATATTAATGACAATAACATTAATAATAGCAGTAATGATATCAATAATAATAATGATAATAATAATAATAATAATAACAATAATAATAATAATAATAATAATAATAATAAAAATAGTAATAATAATAAAAATAACAATAACAATAAAAATAATAATAAAAATAATGAAAATAATAAAAATAATAGTAAGAATAAGAATAACCATATTAATAATAATAATAAAAATAATAGATTTGGTATTGAAAAAAGTTTTTATTTATTTTGGTTATACCATGTATTTAAAATAAAAATTAAAAAAGAAATTTCTCCTCTTTTTTCTATCTTTTTTTAAAGCATGGAAATAATTAAAGTAATAGCTAAAAAATGACGTTATTTTTTTGAAAGCTACTGTATATGATGATATTAAATCATTTCGTACGCACATTTTCTAGGTAAATAATTATAAAAAATATATAATCATTCGTTTTTAAGTAAGCTATCCGTTGAAGAAATGTATTAACATATTTCATTATACACAAATTTAACATTTAACATAAATCGGTTAGAATTATAACCGATATAAAAACTCGGATACAAACTGTCAAAGATGGTTTTCAGTAAAACGAAAAGATTTGTTTGTTGAAACAAATGATTGAATCATCGATTTCATTTTCTTAGTGATTTTTTGCTCTACGCATTTTCAGATGCCAACGGCTGTTGATACAAATTAGGACGTTTTTGGTTACGAACCGGAATGGCTTTTCGAACAGTTTCCGATAATTCTGTATCTATATCGAACAAAAATAATTGAAAACTCAACGGTATCAAAAATTTACCAAAACATAATTCGTGGCGTTTCCCCCTCCCCCCTCTCCCCCTCTCCATTTATTTATCATTTCGTTCATAAAGCACAAACTTTTTATATGCACATCAGATAATTATTACATAATTATCTGATGTACATCGGATAATTATTACATAATTATCTGATGTGCATATAAAAAGTACATATACATTTGTAAATAAAAATATAAAATCCTTCTAACTAATTTCTGCGTAAATAATTTCTTCTTCATGACCAGCTTCAGCAATAACTTCAGCCCTGGAAAGAAAAAATATATATTCTTCCTCGTGAAAACAAAAATATTTTTACCTTATTAAACAATTTTTTCACCTTCTCAGTTTAAGAATTTTGTTTAAACTTTACAGAGTAAAAGAAAGTAATACCAATACTGAATTTTAACACAAAGTCTGTGAAATGTGAAATTTTAACACAAAGTCTGTGAAATGTGAAATTTTAACACAAAGTCTGTGAAATGTGAAATTTTAACACAAAGTCTGTGAAATGTGAAATTTTAACACAAAGTCTGTGAAATGTGAAATGTTGATCAACTTTTAAAGACGTACCTCAAAAGTTTGTATATTAGTAAGACTTGTTAAATACTTTGAGAAGATATATTTAGACTTCTAGTTGATGTTTAAATAACTAAGTTACTTTTCGATAAGAACCTTTTTATTAGGAGTTCAAGGAAAAGTTCATCTTATTTCTTAATTTGTGAATGTAATTTGAATATTATCCTATTCATCATATGAAAAAGACTGGAATTTGTATTGAATGTAAATTTGTGTTCTGTTCAGGGACAAATCTGAAATTACATTACATTGAATGATTTTGATGGAATTCAAATCATTTTAGTTGAGTTTAAAACATTTTATCTTACTTGTTAACATGTTTTCAGATTGCATTTTATACTTACTTTTGATACTTAAGAAATTCCTAAGAAACTCTTAGGAAACTTTTAGTATTAGAGTCATAAAAAAAATACCCTTAAAATAAGAATTTTTCTAGTGCTAGCTTTCTGGTATCAGAAATTCATATTCATTTTCCTTGATCAACTCTAGTTTTTTCGTTATGCGAAATTCCTTTTTTTCTCTGTTGATGGCAAAACCTAATGGTGTCTATAAGGATGATATACATGTGTTTGGATACAAAAAGTGTTTACAAACTTTATACATAATTGCAATGAAACACTCCATAGGCATAAAAGATATTTAATGTAATATAAAATGTATTTAAATATCATAGATTAGACCTATGTATATATTTTTTTAATGTGATCCATGTAAGGATTAAAAGAAATGTGAAATAGAAAAGGAGATAAGGCTTAATAATAGAAATAAACAAAATGCATATTAAAAACATTCTGGCTTGCTGTCATATACCCATACTACTATCCTTTGACACACAACCAGTTTAGGCACTTTTTGAAAGCATTAGGTAAATTGAATAATTGTTTTTAGTAAACTTGCAAAGCATTTTTAGTTTTAAGCAATCAGATTGGAAAATTACTTAAAGGTGCCAATATTTGTCCAATAAGGAACAGTAGCAGCATAACAAACAACAGCAGCAGCATAACAAACAACAGCAGCAGAATAACAAACAACAGCAGCAGCATAACAAACAACAGCAGCAACAGCATAACAAACCAGAGCAGCAGAATAACCAACAACAGCAGCAGCATAACAAACAGCAGCAGCAGAATGGTCTTCATTTAAAGAGACAGTAAAAAACATTGCGGGTGCGGCTGATAAATATGAAAAACTTGTGAGAAACATGCTTGAAATTTTATCCTTGGAACATAAGCATCAAAGTAGGCTTCCTCCGCAATCGCCTTGTTTATCACTAACAAGCTGATTTTTCCTTACTACATGATTTTTTATCCTATTGCATAAAAAAATAATTACAGATATTTCTGAGTAGTTTTTCACCCTGTTGGTAGCAGTGTTTTGGTCATAAGGCCAATTAACACCTAAACAAGGGTATTCTATAAAATGAAAGTTACAGCTAAAATAAAAAAGAGATGCTATTTTTAGATTCAACATTCTCAAATTATCAAGAAACAGTTCTATTTTTCTTGGCACCAAGACAACAAAAAATTTTTTTAGGTCTTAGTTAATGATGTCTTCAACAAAACTGATTATCAAATCTCTGAAGTTTCAGAGACACAATATTACTTTGTGAATCACCTTAATTCAAGTCTCATAGAAATCAACCTCACAATAAAAGTTACTCACCAAGGATTGCAAACAGCACTGTGTCCCCAAGCTATGTAGGACGCGTGCTCATCTCGCGCTGGAGAACAAGTTGCCACATATAGCTAAACAAGAAATGTTTGATTGAAATATTAAAACTTGAATAAGAAACAATTCAAAAAGATGAAAAATTCACTAAATTTTTAACTTATAAAAATATTCCATAAACTTTTACATGGTTGTCTATAGCTCTAGAAAAATACTAGAAAATTTTACCTGGTGGTCCAGAGCTCTAAAAAAGAAAAGTAATAAACATACAGTTTTCATGATGAACTTTGTTTTAAACAAAAAATTCAAAGTAGGAAAATTCAAAGTAGAAAATTTCAGATCATGATCTGAACCTTGCTCTTTGAAGAAGCTGAAAATGTTTTGGTCCAGTAGTCATATTAAATGCAGCAGGGTAGAGAAGGAGTTGACACCCTAAAAATGTAACATTTAGATCTTAAAACATTATTTTAAAGTTTTATGTCTGCTGTCCAAAACAATAATAAGAAATGTCAGTTTTTTTAGGAAAACCAAACCAGCATTTCATTAATAAATACATGGCAATTATTTTGATAAATAAAATATTACTTTATCTAAGAAATATTTTTATAAAGAAAATAAAAGACCTTCTTCAGCATATTTTGTAGACATTTCTGGAAATCGAATATCATAACAAATGCCAAGACCGACTTTTAATGAATCTAAATTCAACATAAACTGAAATGTGATTCAAAGTATGATAAAAGTTTTTTTTCTCTCTTTAAATCATACTTTGAATTGAAATGTGATTTAAAGAATAAAATTGAAAAAACTCATGGATTTTTTATGGATTTTTTGTTCTAAATTAAAAATAAAAGCACAAAACCAAAATTGCAAATAAAAGTCAAAAGAACTACATTAATGAACTTTATTATTAATCAGTACCTAGTTATGATTTTTTATCAAAAGATCAAAGTTTTTTGTTCTGAATTAAAATAGAACATGATCAAAATTGCAAAAGATACTTAAGACTTGCGGTCAGGTTGATGAAAAATCAAAAGAAATTCTATTTTAAACCAGCACATAAATAATACTTTCATAAAATTTTTCTTTCTCTTCAGGTGTAAAAAAATGTTATCATTTAAATTTACCAACATTAAATGTTGTTAACTTCGTTCCAGGACTTAAAACTTCTGACTCTTTAAATTTGATCCCACCAGGGATATCAACATCAAACAAATGCACCTACGAAAATAAATCTATATATATATATATATATATATATATATATATATATATATATATATATATATATATATATATATATATATATGTAAGATTGAAATAAAAATTATAAAGCCTTAGCTAATTACAAAAAAACATAGTGAATTATTTTGGATAAGAAGTTTTCAAGTTCAGCCTACAAAACAAGCGGGTGAAAGTTTTTCCTTGCAGATATAAATAAATGATTATTTATATGTGAGGTGCTATAGGTAAAACATTTATCAAAATTAGTCAATAAATGTTTTGGATATAAAACCCTACAGAAAATCTACTTCTGATGTTCCTTTAATTCACCTTTAATTCACCAAGATTCCATTTTATTATTTTTGCAACAACTTTTGTGTTGCACAAAAGGTTTAGAGAAGTTTTAACAGAGCTGAAATCCTGACATGTTAAAGTTTTTGCACCAATGAATGAATAGCTCTTATAATGTAATTTCGTGCATATATTTTAAGTTTCTGTTGCAAATAAATTTCATTATACTTAGTTATAACATTAAAAACATTTATAACATGGATTTTGAAAGTAATTGAAATAAGTTATAGCTTATATATAAGTTTTTTTATAATTTTATAAGCTATTGCTGATTTTACTTCTTAAAATCATTTGGCTTTAAATATATATAAAAAATCAAACCAAAGAAGTAAAAAAAGCTGTTCAGGGCTGAAATCCTGACAAAACTGATTCCCTGACAATGACTTTTAAAAAAAACCAATCATTATTTTTTTTGGATTAAGAAATTTATTTTTCTATTCTCATAATAGCATTTTGTAAGTGTAAAAATGGACTGCTAATGGACTGATTGTAACAACTTTTAACACAGAGCACTATAAAAGAATTTTCTTGAATTAACTTTCATTTTAATACTTTATCAAATAGAAGATATTGATAATGTATTGGAAATAAATGGTAATCACAATTTTTGGTGATATTGTGTTAAATATGTAGAAAATGTCATTGAAGGGTAATAAATATAAATATAATTTAAATGCTGCACCATTATATTTTTAAACAAGTTGTTGTTGACATAAATTTCTCTTTAATGTGAATGAAAAAAAAAATTGCGGAAATATTTTTTATTATTGTTGTATTAATAAACTTTTACCAAAATATTTATATTAAACAGATTCATTAATAATGACAAATAGTTAACCTTCCGATGTTTTGCAATAAAATCTCCACTGGGTCCATATACCAATGATGTATTGTACAATTTGCCATCTTCTTTTTCTGGTATTGAACCTCCACATAAATATATTGAAAGATCTTTGGCAACAGAAGACATCATTTGACTAGTTTCTCCAGGAACTATTTCTGCATAAGACGAAAAATACTGAATTCCATAAGGAGAGTTGAAACATTCCTAAAAGAGAAAAACTCTAAAAATGATAATCATTTTTTAAAAAATAAATTGGTAACCATTTTTTAAAAAAATGATTACAAATTTATGTCTTTAAGATTGTAACGGATCTTCTTTTTACAATTTAACTTTTGAGTTAAAATGTTCTTGTATTGATAAAGAAGTTTTACCGGAAGACAAACTAGTTGAGCATTGTGTGATGCTGCCTGTTTTATGAGTTCTCGAGCATGAGCAATATTCTTTGCTTTGTCAGCTCCTACTTTCATCTGAATTAATGCCAACTTCATTACTAAAAATAAATCCTAACTTCATTATAAAAATTTTTAGGAATTGATTATGCCTTAGAAATTTTAATGAAATTTTGAACTCTTGTTCTGAATATGATAGTCAAAAGATTTTTTTGCATGCTTCATATTTTTTTCAATGAGCATATAGCCAAAGTTTATTTAGATCATTTTTACAATATTAACAAACAGTTATTTATTAATGGAATCCTATAGAAAAAGTGTTGATTTGACCATCAAAATGTTAGAATGAAAACTTTTTATTTGAACACAAACAAAAAGTATTCATCCAATTATTTTGTAGTTTGAGTTTCAAACTATGAAGATGAAAGTAAAAGACCAAATAACGACTTCAATTTTGAGTAAGATAACTTGAAATAACAGCTACTTCACTTTTATTATTATAAATTTGTATTACTAGAAATAATTTTTATTCTACTTTTAACTGTTCCCAGTTTTAAACATCTTTTATTTTATAGAACTAAATCCATGAATCTTCAATTATCATAAAATCAGTAAAAAATTTACATTAAAAAAGTTAAAGTATTACTAATGGAATACCAAAAATTAATTTTAACAAAAATAAATTTACTTTTTTTAACATCTGTATTTATTTTAACAAAATAGAATATTATGATTAACTCTACAAGTGTTACTTTCTCCCACTATAAATTATTTACTTTAAATAATGTTCTTTCTTATAGTTTCTGCTGGCAAACCATAAATTATTCTACAATAATCTTGTATTTACATATGCAGCAGTTTTCTTTTTAATAAAAAAGAGCTTACGTAAAGCAAAACGTAGAATAAAGTTAGAAAGCTCTATAATTATATTTAAGAGAAAATTGCATCAAATCATTTCTTTTTACTTTATGACTTTTTTTTGTTGTTGTTGTTGTTGATGTTGTGAAAATATAGAAAATATGGAAGAACCAGAACAGTCAAGAAAAAGGAAATACCTGCGTTTGACTTTAAAATCCTGCAAGTTTATGATGTTTAATAACATAACATTGTCTGAAATATCAAGTTCCTTACTCTACAAAATGTTTTCTGTTTAATTTGAAGCCAAATGTTTTTCTGACACATACTGTCACATTTTTTGTTTTGCTTAGCTTACTTGCTTGTAGAAAGTTTTAACTATTTTTAAGTGTAAGATCACTATCAAATGATTTCAATAAAAAAAATAAAATTCTTAGTGAAATTCTTAAATATCTTCAGATGTTTCATGACATTTTGTGGCCAAAAATAAGTCAATCAGAAATTTCTCTCTAAGGTTAATAATGGCATTGTTAACAAAACTTTTGCATAGTTGATTTTGTTGTTCAGGTTTGTCTAATATATTTTGTTAAGTGTCTGAAAAATGTTTAAAGAATATATATAAACACAAATTTTGTTTTCTGTTTTTTTATTTTTGTCATAACCCAAACATGAATGGAAAAAACAATGGCAAACGAAAATGGATATACATTTTGCTGCTAAAGTTAGAGCTAAATTTTTTAAAAAAATTCTAGTTTTATTTTGTTTTCACTTTAATAAATAATTTATCAGGATAATATTAAGTAAATACTGACGTATCATAACTTACTATGAACAGTTTTCATTTTCAGTTATGTTTTGCCGCTGCGACAAGAATTTAAAACGTTAGACGAAACTGATTTTAAGACCAAGTACAATTAGATAATTTAATAAAAAAGTGTCGCATAGAAGGCACATAAACAAGGTGTCAAATTTCCATCCATCACAACCTAGCTGTTTCCCCTAGGTCGTGATAAATGGTAGAAAATGTGGTGTTGATAAAAAAAATTTTTTCAATTTAATATGAACTTCATAATTTATAAAAAATATTTTACAAGTCCAGGGGCATGTCTAGGGGATGTCTGCTACGTCGCTGGACATACCCAAAATATGTATATATACATATTTTTTCACAACTTCAATATTTCGTTAAGTAAATATGATGCGTCGGTAGATAAAAGCAAACAGAGCGAATAATTATAATAAACTAAAGCAATAATTAAGCAAACTATACAAGGTTAACTGTTCGAACGGATGGTAAGAAGTTATTAATCCGGGATAACAGTTAGATTTACGGTTTAGTATTTTATTATACGCCAAGTTAGAATTATTTTGTTCTATCTCCAAGTTTAAATGTTGGGAGAAAGTTTTTGATTTTTTTCTTAAAGTAATAATTATTTAAAAACTTAGTCTTAATTTTTAAAGAAATAATAACTTATGCTTTAAATAGTTTATGTTTAAACAAATTAGAAAAAAACTTGTAAAATAGAGCGCATTTTAGAAGTAATCATTACTTACTAAAATTAATAACTCATTTTCTCCCAACTTTTAAAATAGGAGATAGAATTAAATAATTCTAACCTCGCGCATAGTGCTTGTCAAATCGAGAACGGTCTAAAGTTTATTAAAAAAAAAAAAAAAACGATTTATATATTTAAACGGAGGTTGTTTTAATTTTTGACTTAAACAAATTAATAAGAAACTTGAATGAACATACCTTTTTTTATTAAGTTATAAGGTACTTCATTTTTTAAATATTTTCTTTTGTTAATTTAAAAAAAATAAAAGTAATTATTTCTTAGAGAACAAATTCCGGACTTCCATTTTCAATTACACCCTGAGTAAAGTTTTAGTCAAATTCTATTGATATTTATCATCAGGAGGAGAAGACTGTAATTAACAACAAGCATATATTAAAATATATCAATGGACATCCCCAACTATTTTATACAAAGCTGTGTATCTTTTTAATTACTTGCATTTTAAAAAATATAAAAAGAAAGAAAGGGTTTTAAACATTAAAAATAAAATTTGGACTTCCCTTGGTACATACACCCTGTTTAGTGAGTATTTATTAAACATTTCTTAAACATAAAGTTTAGACAGTTTTTCAACAATTTTTCTTTGCCCAAAAAAATTCCTGTACACGCCCCTGAAGTCCGATGTTGTCTACGGAAAAAAATTAATTTGGGACTGTGGATCTTTAAGAGAATACGAGCAGATACTCATTTTTTTAGCTGGGGAGGTCTGGCATAAATAAAGATAATTTACAACGAAAATAAAGTTCGAAAGTAAAAAAAAATTTATCTATATACGTTAAACGTTATTGTTAAAATGTCTGCAAAACAAATTTTTAGAATTGACAAATAAATAATTTCATGTCAACGTAATAAGAACGTTAAATCTTTCTTCTTTGGTTTTGATGACGTAAGAGGATTTTAACAGTTTGAACAACAGAATGAAGCAGATGATATGGCATTTGAGCTTGATAAAAAAGACTGGTGATATGTCAGAGTGAATGATTAATAGGAAGATATTTAAATCATAATCTTGCACCCCTCGTGAGTCTGCACGGTACTTTAATCAGTCACAGTTTAGTAATAAATATATTTTACATATAAATCATGTTTTATAACACAAACAAGCACCGCTACAGCACTCTAATGTAGAGCTAAAGGTGCAAGTAAAAGTCGTAAAAATAAAGAGTTTTTAAACCGGATTTTTAAAAACATTTTTCAAAATCATTCTTTTTTCATAAACAAGTCTGTTAAAAATATAGTTTAGATGACATCATTATTGTTTTTGAAATATTCCATTTCCAATATGCTAATTACTTCAACAGCGATTGTGCTCGTGAAAACCGTCCACACGTAGGCTATCGATAGCCTACGTGCGGACCCTTTGATTTTTAGTTCAAAGTTTGGTTAAAAACTTTAGACTTCTGATAAGATATATCTTATCAGAAGTCTAAAGTTTCTAGTCCATTTTTCTTCAAAGACTCCGTCAACAGTAAACGATATCTTGCCGTGATGAAAGAACACTTTTTACCAATATTGAGAAAAAACTGGAAAGTACGTTCAGTCATTTTCATTCAAGATGGTGCACCGTCCCACATTTTTAACGGTGTCAAACAATTTCTTAACCACTTTGGTGAAAATCGTGTTATTTGCAGCCATTTCAAACATATCTGGCCTCCTCGTTTCCCAGACCTTAACCATGTAAATTTTGGGTCTGGGGAGAGTTGCCAGAAACACTATATCATTGCAATTGGCCGAAATCTAAAGAAGAGTAAATTAATTGAATTGAGCAAGAACTTGCAAACATTTCACCAGAAAAAGCAGCTTGGAAACAATTGTGAATATTATAAACTACAAAAAATATTCCTAATTTTGTTGTATTTTAGAGATAAAGTTTACTGTAGTTTGATTACTTTTTCTTTTTGCAAGTTGATGTTGAAATTGTGGATTGCTCTTCGAACAGTTGAACAAAAATTTTAATGGTTTCTTTTCTAAAAATTTGTACAAAAATTTGATTGTGAATCAACTTTTTCTACTTTCAATTACACTGGCCTTCGTTTGATAAATAAACTTCTGTTCCTGGGGTTTCTTAGGTGATCCCTTACAAAATTAACCTTCTAAATCCGAATATTTTGTTCATTTTCCTCAATCAAGTCAGGTGTTTGAGATACTGCACATCCATTAGTTTTACAAAAACATCATTTTTGATTGGAGAGAATGCATTTTTACTGAAATCCGAGCTCCAAGTTTTTCGAAGCTTTTTATAAGCTCATTTTCATGTAAGACACATTCCGAGCTCTTTTTATTCACCAGAAAACCGTCGATTACTAAACGCTCGCCATGCATCTAGTTCAATGGCTTCAATTGTGATGTCAAAATTTATGTCCTTTAATTGAGTTCTTATTTGAGGTTTGTCAAATATGCTTAACATCACTGATCTGTAGGAGTTTTCGCAGTAGATACTTAAAAGTCTTCTTTGTTCTGTGATTTTACAAAGCTTTTCATCAGGCCAAGTTTTATATGGAGAAGAGAAAGTAAAACATTTTTGGAGGGACTAAAGATTTATATACACTTCTGCAGCTGCCAATTTAGAATGTCTCTCGAGATGGCCAGTTTTTCAACTTAAAGTGAAGACTATTCGCTCGATTATTCGATAGACACAAAAGCAAGGATATTTTAGGCGGTTCCCTTACATCCCAAGTAAAAGGTACACAACCTGAAATAAAGGATTCATCCATAGATACATTAAATGTAGCTAGTTAAAATGTGAAACTGTTTGAAACTATGTAATTTTTATTTTTTGATATTGAAAATTTCCACCAAGTTAAGGGGGGAAGAGGGAAATTAATATGTATCACATCCTTCTGCTTTTGGTATTTTGAAAAAATATTCCTTGAAACATTTGACTATTTGAGTATAGTGTTCAAAATGACAAAGGCTTTACAGCACATAAGTGTATAATACTTCTGTTTCAACACAAATACTAAGATCTAGTATACTAGTATCTAGTATCAAAAGTTGTCACCCGTGTCTGTAAGCAACTCCTAAAACTTAACTAAAAAAAGCACAAAACTGGACCTCTGAATACTACACCAGACATCCAAGGACTAAAATACAAGGAAAAAAATAGGTATATCATGGAATGAGAAGCAAAAAAAAAAGATGGGAGTTGAAGAAAAATACTGCATCGAGGAGAAAGCAAGTAAGAACAAACTTGATTTTGAATCTTATATAGTATGTTTGTATCATGATGACCTTTATTCGTTCTTTCGCTCTATAGAACCATAGATTTGCTGACAAAAATGCAGATTTGGTGGCATTGCATATTATGGCATTCTGGTATATATAAACTTTTTAATGATAATAACTTAAAAAAAAAGTGAAATGGTTATAACATCTGAAGTTCATTATGAATTCGCATGTTAATATAAAAAATAACTTTTATTTATGCATTGAATTAGTAAAGGGTTTAAGTTAAGAATGCCATCATAGGTACCTTTCCTTTATGTCTTTCTTCCAAATGTCTCGCCTAAATCCTTTTGTGACTCTCCCAAGATACGTAAATAAAGAATAGATAAAAAAGATGTACAAAAAGTTCTAAAATGTAAAGATTTATGATAGGTTATTAAATATAATGAATGTAAATTTAGTTAACCATCATTTTTTTTTAAATAAAAATACTTGTTTCAAAAAAAAAAAAAAGAGATTTCTGATGAAATGATTCTGATGACATCATCTCTTCAGTTATAAAAACTTTAACAGCAAAATTTGGAAGAAAAAAAAAGATTTTTTTGTTGTATACTATTATTATCATATTTTTCTTTTTTTTTTTACAATTAGAATTAAACAAAAGGTGATTCTAAACTCGAGTAGCAGTTATAATAAAATATATAATAGTAGCGACTATTATCTAGTAGTTTTAGCGAAACCAATATTAGGGCTCGAGGATTACGTTAAAACAAATGTTACAATAAAACATATTGTTGTGATCCATGAAGTACAAAATGTCTTTACAAGTTTTTTCAATCCGAAATACCTCAGATAAAGAAAAGTGAGCATTTTTCTAATGGTTGTGCTGGACAATGCAAAAACAAATATAAACTAAATAACCTCTGCATGTATCAAAATGATTTTGGTATGAAGCGCAATAGAGTTTTTCTGCAACTAGCCATGGTAAATTTCCATGTGATGGTGTTAAAGCCACATAAAAAAGAGTCGTATTAAAAATAAGATTTAGAAGCACTTGCTAATTTTAAAATTAGCAAGTGTAATTTTTAAAATTAGCAAGTGCTCCCAAAAAGATTAAGGCAAACGCAGACCTTGTTATTCGAACTCGATAAGAAAAAGATCGGAGGTTCGGTATAGTAAAAAATGCGAATGGTGAAAAGCAGTATATTTAAATAATATTCATGGCTTTGTTCAGTTTTTTAATCAGCAAGAGTTTAGCAACAAATATGCTTTCCTTATAAACCATGTTCTAATCATTAAAACATCTACTAGCACATAAACGATGTTTGATTCAGTTGTAAAACAATATTAAAAATTCTTCTTTTTAAAGTTAGTTTTTTAAAGTTAAATTTTTTAAAACTGATTTTTTTTTAAGTCATGAACAAAAATCAATTTCCTAACGTATAGACAACATAATTGAATTTTTATGAAACTTACGATCTACTATTGGATAATTTCACATCAATAGCTAAAAAAAATCTAAAATGTCATACATTTCAGAATGGCGTAATTTTTAGAATTATTATAGAACTTATCACAAGAAAATCAATAGGAAAGTTTGAATACCCAATTCCAAGTCGCTCTGTAAAAAAACAAAGCTTTCAATATTAAAGTTTACCGAACTACAGTCTTGACCCCAATTGCCGTAAAAGGTAAATTTGTATTTTTATCAATCACTTTACAAATAATTTTACGAATCTTTAAAAATTATTTAAATTGTAAAGGAAGAAATGAAAAACTTTTAGTAATTATACTTAAAAATAAATTTTACTCAGCGCTTCATCAATGTTATAAAGCCAATGTTGATTTGATAAGCAGACAAAAAAAACTTTGCAATTATCACTACATATGTATTTATCTTTAAAAAATCCTGAGATATTAAATTTTATATTGAACGGTAGTCAAAATTCTCGTCTTACTTTAAAAAAATTACGAAGCGTAATTGCCAACATAAAGTTTGTCTTTTTGTTACTGTCTTGAGAAAATTAAATGCCATTAAAATTTTTAAAAGAAATGTTTTTGAATGGTATGTTAATAAAGTTTTGAAAAAGAGTTTAAAAAACGGATTGATTTGATTTTTTAAAGCTTTTAAATGGCACTTGTCATAAATTTGTTTATTGCAGAAAAGCTAATCTTAATTTCTTTGACATTTATGACCACGATGAGAACAAAGAATGCGTTTGGTGTGTACAATGCTAATGATCACATAACATCACTTGCAATGGCCATGAAGCTTAAAAAGCTTTGAAATGTGACACCAATTAATTACAAAAAACAAAAATAGAAAAAACGATTAAAGCATAAGAACAAAAATTATGCAAATGTATGCAATATCAGTGATATAGAACTGAAACATAAAGTGATAAACTTTGATCGAAAAGAATAATTCTTTAAAGAACACCATTTTTAATTCATTTAAGAAAGTTACAAAAAAAAAACTTCTTTTGTGAACAATTGCACTTCGATTATCCTTTAAAATGCGATAAAATATCATAGTTTTTCGTTCAAGAATTATGATTACGTAACAACTGCTTACATCATAACTGTCTCTATCTGTTGCTACAGATCTGTATTTAATATGTAAATTCTGTATATGGAAAACATTTGATTATATGTTGATTTTGTGAATATTTTAAAACCACTCATATATTTTTAAAAATCATCACTTAATATGAAGAGTTTTTATTTTCAATTATATTTTGTCGCTGAAACAATTTTTCAATCTAAGTATAATCTTTGATTTTTAAATATGTGAGTTCGTAATATTATTTTGTTGGATTTTGTCATTAGCTAGAAAACTTTAAAATACATAAGGACACAAAAACAAGTTGTGTCAAACATCTTTTCTTTAACCAAATCTTTAATACCCACCACTACTCAGCCAGATTTGTGACATATCCCAGCAAGCACACAACGTTGAAACAACGTTGAAAAAACGTTGATCGACGTTGATCAACGTTATTTTAACGTTGTTTCAACGCTGTGTGCTTGCTGGGATCATTAAAGGTATGTATGGTCACAGAATAAACAGTTAAATTTCAATTTAAAATAAATGTCATATTTTTGAAAATGAACACCATTCAATATTCTTTACATATTAAATACTGGATTAAGTACGAAGAATGTTGTGAATATTTCTTTTTGTTCAACTGACTGAGGCTGACTAAGGCAGATCAACTCCTACACCATTTTTATAACTTTTTTATATATTCTCATTAAGAAGCAGCGTTATTTATACTAAATCTGACAAAGGTTGGCAATTATCCGTAACTAAAAATACAATAATAATAACCAACTTGTTACCATATATTAATTACTATAATAAAAATATCATCTCATCGCGTGGTTAAATAAACGTTTATGACAAGAATATTATGAATTTTATTTGGAAAGAGTCGTATATTTCGTATCACTAAAAAAAAGTCACTTAATGGCATAAACGAATGCCGTAAATATAAAGAATAATAAGTTGTTACAGACATTTTTGCAAAAATATGTGTAACATTTAATTGTAGAATTGATAGATACTAATTAATTGAATTGGATTTGCTTAAAAAAAGTTTTCACCCAAATTAAGCGTTTATAAATTAATCGTCTCGAGGAGCTCTTGCTTTAAAATAGCCCCAGGCCTCCAAAACTAGAATTGAGTTTAAATGTTTGCAACCGTCTAATTACTGCGAAAAAAGGAAGGATTAATTCTTTTGTTTTAAGAGATTTTAACAGGATACAATCGATTAAGTCAATTAATAAAATGTTAAAATTATTTCAACATCTCAGGTTATCAATTTCAATTGCAAGTACTTTAAAAGTCGAAAATATTAAAACGCGAAATATTTATCGATTGATTGTTACAGGTTTTCATAACTTTTAGGGCAAAGATTGTTCAGGAGAAATTTCAGCATATGATATGTTGAAATTTCTCCTGAATACTGTATGATTTTCCTTCAAAAATGTTTGTTTGGTGTTATTTCCAGCATGCTAATTACTTCAATAGGAATTGTTCATGTGAAAAGCGTCCATAAGAAGGTTATCTTATTAGCAATCTTGGCACTAACGTCGTCCAATATAGAACAAACTTAAACCGATTTTACCAAAGAAGAACAAATGTAAGCCGGTTTTACCAAAAAAGAACACACTTAAAACCGGTTTTATTCCACGATTTTGTAGAATGTTTGTTTAAGAAATCATCTTTTTTTACAAGTTTTACATTCAGATTATAAACTTTGATATTGCTATTTGATTAAGTCGTCTTTAATCTTTCCATTTAATTAAGTCGCATAACTTAATTTGCAAACAATGCATTAGTCGCATGATTCTTTAATGGCTAACGAGATATTAAACGAACTAATGTCAACAATTTAAGAATAAATGACAAACAAGCTGTATCTCAATCCATGGGACTTATTTTATTTTATAATATTTAATTGGAAATTTAACTGTAAAATGATGACACCAATCTCCGCTTTTTTATCCGCTTTCTTATGAAAAGATTGCAGATAGAAACGAGTTTTAGCGGTAAGGAGAAATGGAGATGCTGGAGTATAAATTTAAACGGTACGTAAATTTGCAATTTTCTTCGATTTATGTTGCAAATTGTTGGTAGCTTTATTTTCTGGTTTTATTTCTCAATTTTAACATTTTATTAAACAAGAAAAATAATACAAATATAATTATCAAGTATGTTCTATTTTAAGTTTGTTCTTTAATCTGCTACTTGTAACCACCGAAGTGACTTTCAGAATGAAATGATGTGCTAAAATGCTAACTAGTTTTCATAAATACTCTGTTTTTCTAAGCCAAAATTTTCCCCAATCGCATACTTCTGACCAGGAGGTCATTAGATGGGATAAACAAAGAACTTTTTAGCTTTAATTTTTTGTTAAGCGTTGAATCTTAACGAGCCAAAAAAAAAAGTAATGGCCCAGCGGGCATTTGGACGTTCAGAGACGTCCAGCGGATGCCCAAATTAAACCTAGGACGTCTATTTTAAAAAACATGGAAGCTATATTTATAATGTGTAGATAATCTACAGATATTTTAATCTACTTGATTAAAATATTTCAATTTAGTAGATTAAAATATATTTAGTTAATTAGTTAAATAGAAAAAATTCTAGTTAGATATCTAGTAAACATATACAACTAATATACAATATAATATACAATGTTGTGCAACCAATAAATGAAGAGGAAACCCTCGACTATATAAATTCCACTATCATAGAAGGTAAGAGTGGTGGACCGAACAGCCTTCCAACAAAACTTCTTAAACTGGTGTCAAAAATTCTATACAAAGCACTAAGTATCATCTTAAATAATTCATTTTGCAAAGGAATATTTCCTGATGTCTTCAAGTTGGCCCAAGTTCTTCCAGTCCATAAAAAAGATTCTACGGTTGACTTCACCAACTATCGTCCGTTTATAGTTCACGCAAGCGTATAAAAAAAATGTCCAAAAAAATTTATTTGGACGTCAATAGACAATTAGAAATCAAGACGAAATTCGACTAACTTGGACCTCCATGGACGTCTAATTTGGTCGTAGAAGCCCGAAACAAATTTGTTCGTCTTTGGACATCCTAGGACGTCAAATGCCCTCAGGGGGTTCGGTGTTTAATTCAAGGCGTTTATTGGAAGGAGTATTTTACAACCAATAGAGAAAAAGTTTTTTTTACGGGAGAAACTTTTTCTACAGCAAATTTATGTAATAAAGTTTGAATGATTTGCGATTAAACAAAAAATTAATAACATTGTAAAAAGATGAAGCAACTTGTTACATATTTATTACAAAAATCAAAATATTTTTGCACTTTCAGTTCCAAATAAAAGGCCAAAGGTAACCAAAGGTGGGTCATAAATGCCACTTTGGTAATCAACACTATCTTTCTTGATTTCTCCATTTTTCGCAGACTCCGCAGACATTTGCCATGAATTGCATAAAAAAAGGTCATTGAAAAATCAGAAAAAAGCAAAGATTTAGAGAAAAAATGTAATTGTGGTTTTTTCATATAAATGTGTTTTATTTTATTGCAGTGAAATTGTTATTTCTATTATTCACATGCTTTCATAATCGTATTAAAGACTTTTCCGTATTGAATTTATTGAAAATCACGCTTTACAATTGTAACATCCTAAACTAATTACGTAAGTATACCTCAACAAGTACCTTTGCAAGTTAAAAACACACTTTTATACTTGAAAAAGTTGGAACAAGTTACATGGCTTTAGTAAGCTTTAGCTGGATATGAAAATGAGTGCTCGTTGAAGACAAAACATAACTCAGCTTCAAGAAAAGCATAGTAAACTGAAATGATGATTTAGCGTCGCGAAGCTTTATTTTAAACATTTAAGGACTCATTGAAAACTGCCTTGTAAAATATTCAAAAGAAAATTGAAAGACACCAATTTAAAGGTAAAGTGGATTTTCAACAATGTACTGAGAGCTCCTCCACTTTTTATGAATTTGAGAAGTGGAAATTCTGATTTTGAAAATCCCTTGATTGCAAAATGTAAATTTGAAGATTCAGAACACCCTCCGATTAATTTTTTAAATAGTTTTTTTTTCTATGGAATTTATTGCTAACCAGCTATTAATTTGAACTAAAATATATATTACGCAATCTTGTTGCTCATAGGATGGCTCTTAATGATCAAATCTACACGGAGAATGAGTTTGATGACACTGAAGGTTTTTTCTATTATTTGATATTTTATGTATTTTAACTAGTGATGTAATTTCGACTCTACCAACCATGTCTTTTAGTTGAAAATATACCACGAGACGTTTTTACGACGCTGGCAGACTTGTTGACATACGATTGTGAAAAATATGCTCAAAGTCTTTTGATTGATGATTCATCGATTAAAAAAGTAAAAGATAAATTTCATTCAACAAGAGAACAAACTTTTCAAATACTAAACCGATGGCGTAAAAATAATCCGTTAAAGAAATGGCGAGATATGAAAAACGGATTAATTACTTGCGAGCGAAAAGATTTGGTTAGAAAATGCGAAAGTAGGTTTCCTAAACTTCTTATCTAAAATCCTTTATGTAACTCCATCTTTCTGGATCGAGTTCGCGTTTTTATATGAGAAACTAGATTTTAATTCATAAAGATCGATTTTTAAGTTGAAATTTGAAAATTTAACAAAAATACCGAGTTGGTTTCCCGTGTCAACATTTTTATTTTTCAACACTTATTGTTTAGTTTTCATGGCATTTTGTTTTACATGACTAATAACTTCTCTGTAAAAATAATTCAAATAATTGAAGTTCCCAAGTATTAAAGAAATTCGTTTTAAAAGAGAAAGTTTTTATCATAATATATTTTTCCTCAAAAGAAAAAAAAGATAAATAATGAAAAAAGTAAACACATCCGGAAATAAAATAATTTTTAGCACCTTATAGTTAAATTTTTTTTCTATAAACATTTAATATAATCCTCATTGCTATTAACAAAATGTAATTGCATTTTAGAACTAATGTCGAGACACACAACTTTCGGTGTCCTACCACCGATAAGAACATTCTTTTCACGTGACGATGAGCTCCTTCAAATTCACAAATGCGTTTTCGAAAGAATCGAAACGGGTAAATTATTTACAGTTTTAACTGGAATGTCTGGAATAGGAAAAACTCAGCTCGCTAGAATGTATGCAAAAATATACAACAAATGCTTTCAAAGAGTTGTATGGTTAGACGCTGCGGTAGGCAAAATACAAACCTCTATCATTAATCTTTGTCACGTATTAGGTATAAGTGTAAATGATTCTCAAGGTAATGCATTCGATGTGGAAGTAATTGTTACAAAAGCGCATAACTATTTTGAAAGAGAAAAAACGTTATTCATTTTCGACAATGTGGATGATGAAAGTGTAAAGAACTTTGAAAAATTCGTGTCTACTAAACCCAACGCATTTACATTGGTGACATCGCAATGGAAAACATGGTCCGACAACGTTTATCAAGTGCAAATTAATCCTTTCTCGCAACAAGTTGCACTTCTCTTTATGAAGGAAAGAGTTAAAACAAATGACGAGGAAAAATTAAAAGAAATAACCGAAGCGCTTCGATATCATCCGCTCGCCATAAATCAAGCTATTCTCTATATAAGCAACAACAACATTTCCTTGGAAAAATATTTAGATCTTTTTCGATCATATCCAGTAGAAATGCTGGAGGAAACTTTAGCCACCGAAGCAGAAACAAAGTCTGCAATAACAACAATCAACTTGGTGTTAAATAAAATAGAAACACCGAATGAAAAATCAGTACAAATTTTAAACCATTTGTCATATTGCGATGGTCAAAACATCACTAAGCAATTTATTCGTGATATTTTAAAATACTTAAAATTAAATGACGAGCATTCAATAAATTGCACAATATCGCTTTTAATTAGCTATTCATTGCTAGATAGTTTCGACGGTAACAAGGACAGGTATGTGATGCACGAAATTACACAAGTAGCGTGTAAATCTTATCAAAAACGTAAAAAAATAACAGAAACATGCATCAAAAACATCATCGAAATTCTATACTTGGAGTTGAAGAAGGTAACAGAACACATTGATTATGGAAAGCAGTTCTATAAACATTTTCTTCACATGTTTCGTATTTGTAAACCAAAAATGTGCGAAGCGTTCCATCAACAGAGCGACAACATTCTAAGTTTGTTAACAAGTAAAGGTTTTTTTCAAGAAGCCATACACATACTTGATGCCATTCAAAACTATAACACAATATCTTATGGATCTGAGAATGAAATAACTTTAGCTTCAAAAGATTCCATGGGATTCTGTTTGTATGAAATGGGAAAATATAACGAAGCTTTAGAAATTCATTATCAAATTGATAAAATACAAACCAATATTTTACCAAAGAATCATATATTAACCCAGCAAACATGTCAGCGTTGAATCAACGTTGAAAACCGGTCGCAAAAGATGTTGCGGAAACGTTGACAAAGTAATCGATTTTGCAAAGATATGTAACGTTGTTAAAGACTCGTTGATTAAACGTTGTTGCGTAACGTTGAAAAAATGTTACTAAAAGACATTACAAAAATGTCGCAACTAAACGTTGAAAAAACGTTACTAAAAAAGCGTTGCTTAAACGTTGTTAAAGCACTCGATTTGGTAAGGATTTGTAACGATGATAGTAAAACGTCGATTTAACGTTACTCAAAGACGTCGAGTAAAGGTTGAAATATAACGTTGAAACAACGCTTATATATATATGTATATATATACATATATATATATATATATATACATATATATATATATATATATATATATATATATATATATATATATATATATATATATATATATATATATATATATATATATATATATATATATATATATATATATCTTGAATTGGCAAATAAAACAAAATTTTTTGTTGAACTCTACACTTGCAATATTTCCAAAATCGATTTTTAACACAACAGTAATATAGAATGATAAATATAAAAAAAGCCTAAAATAAACAATTCATAGATATATATAAAAATATAAATATTTTTTTAAAGATTTATGTGTGTGAGTGTCTGTATATATATTTATACAATATATAAAAAAAATACAATTTACAGGATATCGTATCGATAGGCCAGGATATCATTGAGATACAGAATCTAAACCAAAAAATAAAACTTTTATCATTAGTGATCTGAGAGCAAATGTAAAAAAAAAATGTTAATGAACTAGTATGATTATTAATAAATTTATAAAGTAAAAATAAATATATATATATATATATATATATAAATATATAAATATATAAATATATATATATGTATGTATATATATATATATATATATATATATATATATATATATATATATATATATATATATATAAAACAAACTTTTACTATCATCAGTTTCTCTGAAGCAATCTAATTAGCCAACTGTAGTTGCTTAAATTTGAAAAGCTTGAATAAAATAATTTATGATACAATGAAAGATTAAATAAATAAACGTATATTTTAGAAAAAGCGCTTTACACATGACACAAACAAAATCATATCACATATCCTAAAATGTCATTAAAAAACTCTAAACTTTGGATTTCTGCTTTCTACAAAAATTTATTGGCGAATATTTCAGAATTGATTTTACAGCTTCATAAATCCCTGCTTCATCTGGGTATGTTTTTGAGACACTCTTTAAAATATAAAATTCAAACTTCTTGCTTAAATGCTATTAGTAAAAATCTGCATACTTAAAAAGTTTAAACAAAACATATTACCAACTAAAACACGCTCCAATTTTGTCTTTGAAAAAGCAAACTTTTGTTTGGTTTTGTTAGTGGAATTGGTTTGCCCCTTCATGTTTAACAAACAGCGCAACTCAATCGTTAACAGCCTAAAAAGTTAGTAATTATTTGAATCAATATTTACAATATTGTACAATACAACATTCATGCTACAGGAAAGAAAGCATATAATGATATGCTTAAAAAAGCGTATGATTATATTTAATATAATAAATATATTTCGCAAACACTTTTTAAATTATCCATTAAAAACCATTGCCATTTCAGCTTGGAAATAACACGTTATACATTATCAATAACACATTTTAAATTATCTTTTAAGTTAACTCCACCAATTTTCGCTATTTGCGATACCTGCTTTCAAAAAAATCTTTAATCAATGTTTAAATAATAATATAATTAAAGGCAATCTTTTATAAAATCCCTTACATTTTTAAACAAACTAAAAAACATTGAAAGTTGAAAAAAACAAAAAGCAATTATGTATAGAATGAGAAATTATAATAAATAAAATAAAATTATATTGTTTAATCAACTTTTCAGTTAATAATATAAATGAATTTACCATGACAACATAAAGAAAAATTCAAAAAATTAAACTAGCAATAGCAACAGGGCAACTTACCCATTTAGAAAAAATGACACTGTCATTTAATGTAGTATCTAGCTCAATAAGTTGTTCTATTGAACTCAATGCATTTATTTGTAGATCTTCGCATACAACTGAAGAAACATTTTGAAGATCCTTTACCATATTTTCAATTTCTCAAAGTTGTTTAAAAACCTTTTTCTGAAATTCTAAAAAAAAAATGCAATTTATTAAGCAAGTATGTACGTTTTTTTTTTTAAATACATACAACTCTTTTTTTTTTTTATTCTTTACCATATAAAAAACGAAGAAAAGACAAATCCAAAAAGAAACACAATTATTCACAAACATAATTACTCACATTCTTCTTCAGATTCCTCTGTAGTCGTGAAATTAAATCCTTCACATACTTCTTTATCTATTAGTAACTATTTAGTAAAATAAATATAAACAAGAAATGTAAAAAATGTAGAATAAGTGTAAACAGATTACAATATATATATAGGCAATAATAATAAAATAAACAGATTCAAAATATTACTTTTCCCAAATTAGAAAGAAAAAAGTTTATTTGATGATGTACTTCACTATTAATATAAAACATTAATAATAGTTTTTTTTATTCATATTTAACAATTAAAATAGCAATGAATACAGTAAAAATAACCAACCATCTTTTACCCAACAAGATGGAACAACTGCCTCTGTTTCAATCTTATTTTAAAAAATAAACAACTTAAGCCCAAGATTGTGAAGCCATTATAATAGATTATTTAAATGGATATCATTTTTTTATTTACATATATATATATATATATATATATATATATATATATATATATATATATATATATATATATATATATATAATTTATGTGTATATATACAAATAGCTGTCATGTTTTGAAAATGCTTGAGGCAGAATTTGAAAAACTTTTCTACCACAGGATGTTTGCCCACTAAAATACCTCCTCCGACCAAAAGTTTTTTAATAGTTTATTACTCCAACAACTAATTTAAAAATGTCCAAAGTTTGCTACTGACTGAGCTGAAATTCATTTTGTATAGATATTTATATACATTTACGTGAAATTTTAAAAAAAGCATGAATATATAATACAGAGATACAAACACACAATATGTCTTTTGACTTATTATATTTTATTAGCTTTGATATTACTATGTACATCTGAACATTATTAAAATAAAGTACTATTTCTAAATAAGAAATAACTTTTTTTAAAAAGTTGAGCATTTTATTAAAATGGTCAACTTAAAATAAAATAAAAATACAGACAAAAATAATCTGAATAAATCGAATTTACCCTGATATTTATGTATATTATATACACTTTGATATAAAATCTAAAAGTTTTAAATTAGTCGCAATAAAAATAGGTTATAAAATGTAACTTTAAAATATTTTTTATACCATCTGCATGCATTCTATTAAGTTTTCCTTGCCTTTCCATTACGGCAAATTATTTTTGTAATGGCTACATCAATGAGACAAAAATTGTCAATGTACTACTTCCTCAACGTTGCAAAAGCAACGTTTTATTAATGTTGGCAAAAAAACACTTTTTCAACGTTTTTTAATTACCACATTTTTAACGTTGGTATACGTAACGTTGAATAAACGTTGTTTTATAAATAGCTTAAATACGTTGAAAAAGCAGCTAGTGTGTAACGTTGATAAACCTTAAACTTAGAGACGTTTTTACTGTGATTATTTGCGTACTTTTATTCAACGTTGAATAAACGCGATTTTTTTAGAAGATAGTATACGTTGAAATTTATACGCTTTTTCAACGTTGAAAATGTAACGTTTAAAAAGCGGTTTATTTTTAACGTCGCAAAGTTTAAGGTTTATCAACGTTACACATTAGCTGCTTTTTCAACGTATTTAAGCTATTTATAAAACAACGTTGATAAAGCATAAATTTTTAAACGTTTTTAAAGTGGCTTTTTGCGTAAAGTGATTCCACGTTAAATAAACGTTTTATTTTGAGAAGCTAAATTAAGTTACAATTTCAACGCTTATTCAACGTTTCAATTTACCGCGATTTGGTATACAAAAAACGGACATTGATTCAACGTTGAAAAGACGTTGTTTTTGTCACTGTAACGCTTTTTCTACGCTGCGACCGGTTTTCAACGTTGATTCAACGCTGACATGTTTGCTGGGATACTAGTTAAGAGATGTAGAGACCGTAAAACATTTGAAAACAACAATCATTTTGCCAAATAAAACTACAGAACACCAAGACTGAATTTTATTAACACAATGAAATCAAGATCCTCGCTTGACTACTGTCAAATCAAATGGTATTTTGATAAAGAATTATGATGTAAGGTGCAGCGTATGAAAAATTCGCCTGCATCAGTATAGCTTATTTGGTCGTCGTTCTGCCAAAAAATCATTTATATTATTAAAGAATCGCCTAGCCCGAATGAATTTTTCAAGAGATCATTTGCATGGTCTTATTCAGAGACAAATAAAAGCTTTGCTTGTTTGGTAGCGATGGTAAAAAGATATGAATCGTCCAAAAGGTAAAAAAATTTGCTTCTTAGTCTTAGTTGCCAGCTAAACATGGTGGTGACAGTATAACAATTTGGGGAACTTTCAGTCGCGATTCCATTGGTTTATTTTATATCGCAATGAATGTATCATGAATCAGAATGTGTATTTAGATATAATTACATATGCTTTTTTATGTTAGAAAGGACAAAATGTTTCTTGGTTGGATTTTCCAGCAATTCAATGATCCAAAGCACAAGTTCTATCAAAAATATTTTCCGAAAAAAATAAACTTTTGCTTTCTTTAAGCTAAGATTTATTTCTATTAAATATCTTAGGGAACATTTTGATCGTCAATTGAAAGGGCGAAAAACTAACCATTAAAAAATATTTATTGAAGTTGCTTTTGGATTGTTAGAAGAATATCCCTAAAGATATTCTTATCAACCTTGTTGATACTGTGACTCGTTGTTGTCAAGCAGTATTAAAATCTAGAAGCTATCAAGTAAAATCCTGATGTTCTGTGAAGAGAAAAGGTGAAGGAATTAAAAATCAAATCTCTTTTTTATTTTTATATAAGTTTTTACGCGATCATGCTTTTAATAAAATTTGTGTTTCTTCATTTCATTACAGGTTATCATTTTTTTGAGTTAATTTCACTCTGTGTAATTTTTAATAACCGTTAGTAATAAAATTTTTAAATTTTAAATCTGAGTGTAATTAAGTCAAAAAATTATAGAAACAGTTAAAAAAAACATCAGAGGAACGGTTATTAAAAATTTCATTCATTTTCATATAAGAGGAAAAACTTTGCTGTTTATAAACTTTTGCTCGCTACTGGATCAACACTTCGGTTTTTGTAAAAAGCATTTGTCAGGAGGGTAAACGAAAGAAATTTTAAACATCAACTTTAAGTTTTGCCCGACTCTAGCGTATAACATTCGATCAACAAGTGACATTCTCAAACGTAATATTCGAAGAAAAGTGCGAGACAACCGAAGCACCACGTGGACACACATGTACAATTGCGTGAAAAATAAATATTAAAACCATTAAAGTTTAAAACTGTTTTCGCAAAAATAAAAAGAAATTCGTTTGTAACTACGCTGATAAAATGATAATAGTTCAATTAGTAAAGCTAATGAAAATTTTATAGCCACTCTGAGATAAACAATAATGAAAAGATATCGTTAAAACCTGTTTTAGAGAACTATAAATCAAAGTTTGAAACAAGAGCACTAAACCACGATTCCAAAAGGTGATTAGAGAAATATTTTGAGTGACTTTTTTTGGATACTATTATCAGCGTTAATATCTCATTATTTGTATTTGTATATATTAAATGAATATATTCTTTAAATAAATAGTTGAGCATATTTATAAAATAAAAAAAGTAAGAAAAGAAAAACCAGTCGTAAGTATTATTAATTTCTATATATTTAGATTTTAGCATCATTGTTATTGTAACTATACGAATTAATACTTTTATTTAGAAGTTTCACCATCCTTATCCTCAAAGCTTCTCGCTTTCGCAGAAAAACCCCGTCCTAACACATTTTTCAGCTTACTCTGTTATTATTATTGCAAAAAGTATAAAAGTTGTTTTGAAAAAAAAAAGATGTTGCTTCAACTTTGCTTGTTGGGCTATCATTGATGTACAAAAAGCTTTTGACACCGTAGACCATCACATTCTTCTTTCAAAGCTTATCAACTATGTTACTCTCGGAACACCCTTGCAATGGTTTAATTCATAATTTCTAATTGTCAAAAGTTGGTAACCACAAATAGTACCTATTTAGATATAACAAGAGTTTGAATTTGTTACCTCAGGGGTTCATATTAGATCCACTTTTCCCTATTACCTACATCATTGATATAAATCTTTCTATCAAACATTCAAGAATGTCATCATTTTACTGATGATACTAATCACAATTAAAAAAATCTCTCAAAAAGCTAAATAAATATATTAATCAGGGTATGGTCAGTCTTACTAATAGAAATTCCACGCTACGTTAACTTTGAAACGTTGCTTTAAAATTACTAAAAACATCACAGATAACTAAACACGGAATAAATTCCATTCCATACCAGTGTGCTTACTCTTGGATCATCCTTCCGAACACCTTAAAAACAGATTTTATCCTTAGGTCCAAGAATTTGTTCTTAAAGTCACTTCATCATTTCTTCCTAAAAGGTTACTCTTAACTTTATTCTTAATTTATCACTTTTCTGATTGTTTATATGTTTATGTGATTACGTTACGTTAATTATTTGACCTACATCTTATCTTTTTTAAAAGTCTGTTTTACTATATAATAGTGCTACTATATAAATGTTTGCGAAGTTCTACCTTTATAATATTATTAATTTCATTCTAATGTTTGTTTTTTTCTCTTTTTGATATCTTATTTAGGTCATTGCGTTTTAGAGAAAGCACTTAGTTCAATGCAATAATCATGAAATCTGTTGTGCGCGCTGTAATTTATTAAAACGATTTGGTGAAAAGCGGAAAGTCTACTTATGTGGACAAAGTCTACTTATGTGGACAACAAGTGTGGTAGGTCTCGATTAAGTCTGGTAAAGAGCCGTTTTTTAAAATATTGTTTAGAGACCAAAGAAGGTGAACAGATTGTTGATGATGGGGTTTGTGTGTTAGGATTGTGTGTGCACAAAGTTGGTAACAAACTAATATGGTTCATAGGGAAACGAATTGATGCTATTTCGTAAAAGTAAACCAGAAGGGTGATGTTTTCAACTTATGGAAATTGTTAGGTCATTTAACAGTCTGCGGTTGGTTACGAATGATTTGTAGCCTTCTAAAGAAAAAAGTAGTTAGTTTGACAAAGGGTTGGGACAATGAGATTAGAGATGAGGTTGTGAAGTGTATACATCAAGAAGTGTATGATTAAATGGAAAGTTGCCAACCTGCTTGTGGTGATTGGGCTGTGCGTAGTGATGGGGGGAAAAGTATGGGTTGATACATATTCCTTAGCAATTGGTGCTCTTATTTAAATTGGGGAAAACTATTGTAGAGGATGCAACATGGCAGAGCACTATGAAACGAGGAAAGTATTGAAGCTGAAAAAAGAACTCAACAAGTTGAAGTGCCTGGAAATGGTGCATGCCTTCAAAAATACCTCGATTGCTATTTGTATGATCCGAACGGATCAAAAAGCAGTGAAATTTCGTTGCGAAAATAACTAGAACGTTTAATGACGTTACGGAATTGATAACTTTTCCCAGCAAACATGTCAGCGTTGAATCAACGTTGAAAACCGGTCGCAGCGTAGAAAAAGCGTTACAGTGACAAAAACAACGTCTTTTCAACGTTGAATCAATGTCCGTTTTTGTATACTAAATCGCGGTAAATTGAAACGTTGAATAAGCGTTGAAATTGTAACGTAATTTAGCTTCTCAAAATAAAACGTTTATTCAACGTGGAATCACTTTACGCAAAAAAGCCACTTTAAAACGTTTCAAAATTTATGCTTTATCAACGTTAAAATTAAACCGCTTTTTAAACGTTACATTTTCAAAGTTGAAAAAGCGTATAAATTTCAACGTATATTATCTTCTCAAAAAATCGCGTTTATTCAACGTTGAATAAATGTACGCAAATAATCACAGTAAAAACGTCGCAAAGTTTAAGGTTTATCAACGTTAGACATTAGCTGCTTTTTCAACGTATTAAAGTTATTTACAAAACAACGTTTATTCAACGTTACATATGCCAACGTTGAAAATGTGGTAATTAAAAAACGTTGAAAAAGTGTTTTTTTGCCAACGTTAATAAGACGTTGCTTTTGCAACGTTGAGGAAGTAGCACATTGACAATTTTTGTCTCATTGATGCCGCCATTACAAAAATAATTTGCCGTAATGGAAAGGCAAGGAAAACTTAACAGAATGCATGCAGATGGTATAAAGAATATTTTAAAGATTTATTTTATAACCTATTTTTATTGCGACTAATTTAAAACTTTTAGATTTTATATCAAATTGTATATAATATACATAAATCTCAGGGTAAATTCGATTTATTCAGGTTATTTTTGTCTACATTTTTATTTTATTTTAAGTTGACCATTTTAATAAAATGCTCAACTTTTTAAAAAAAGTTATTTCTTAGTTAGAAATAGTACCTCATTTTAATAATGTTCAGATGTACAAAGTAATATCAAAACTAATAATATATAATAAGTCAGACTAAATTTAGTATGTTAATAGACTAAATTTTAGAGACATATTGTGTGTTTGTTTGTCTGTATAATATATACATGCTTTTTTTTAAATTTCACATAAATGTATACAAATATAATTTTCAGCTCAGTCAGTAGCAAACTTTGGACATTTTAAAATTAGTTGTTGGAGTAATAAATCATTAAAAAACTTTTGGTTAGGGGAGGAATTTAAGTGGGCAAATATCCTGTGGTAGAAAAGTTTTTCAAACATTTTCAAAACATGACAGCTATTTGTATATATACACGTAAATTATATATATACATTACATATATATATATATATATATATATATATATATATATATATATATATATATATATATATATATACACACACACACACACACACACAATGGCTGATGATTGTCGAAAGGCATGAAACTCAGAGTTCCATAAAAAGGTGTTTTTATTCGTTTTAATAAATAAATATATATATATATATATATATATATATATATATATATATATATATATATATATATATATATATATATATTATATATTTATATATAGGGCTACCATAGTCTTGATTTTCATCAAGACTGTCCTGATTTGAAGGGTCTGTCCTGACTATCCTGATCAGGTGCCAAAATGTCCTGATTTTAAAAAACCATAACAAAAAAGAAAAAAATATCATTTTGACAAAAACTAAAAAATAAAGCAAAGAGAAAAATGGTGACTTGGCAACTCTAACTTCTCCATTCAATTTTTACTATTTTCTTGCAATTTTAGGCAGTGCTGGCAGAAATGGCAGTGGTAGCAGACATGATAAAGCAGTACTTTACTTTTGTTTTTGCTGGTTTGGTACTTTCCGCTTTTACGAAGTTTCTAATTCGTGACAGAGGGTTTTTTAGTGTTAAACTTTTACTTTAACTTAAAGTAAAAAAAAATCCCAATCTCCAAGAAATAATTCTTGTAGTCATTACAAAAATGTAAAATAAAGCTGGTTTTTAATGTTGTATTTTTTGTCATTTTCACTTTTAGCGTGACGAGCTTTTGTCCTGATTTAGACTTTCTGCTTATTTTTATTTGTCCTGATTTGACAGGTTAAAAAAGACATGATGTCCTGATTTTTCCAAAATTTCATATGGTAGCCCTATATATATATATATATATATATATATATATATATATATATATATATATATATATATATATATATATATATATATATATATATATATATATATATATATATATATATATGTAAATAAAAAAAATGATATCTATTTATTTTTAAAATTAGATCGAAACAGAGGCAGTTGTTATATCTTGTTGGGTAAAAGATGGTTGGTTATTTTGGCCAACTGGTGTTCATGCAATGAAAGCTGCCTATAATAAGTTTCCAATTGATGATTCCTTAAACAAGCTCAGAGTTAAAAGAATTAAAGTAACTGGAGGTCATTAAATTTTACTGTATTCATTGCTATTTTAATTGTTAAATATGAATAAAAAAAACTATTATTAATGTTTTATATTAATAGTGAAGTACATCATCAAATAAACTTTTTTCTTTCTAATTTGGGAAAAGTAATATTTTGAATCTGTTTATTTTATTATTATTGCCTAGATATATATTGTAATCTGTTTACACTTATTCTACATTTTTGTTTTTACATTTATTGTTTATATTTATTTTACTAAGTAATTACTAATAGATAAAGAAGTATGTGAAGGATTTAATTTCATGACTCTGGAATGAGGAATCTGAAGAGGAATGTGAGTAATTATGTTTGTGAATAATTGTGTTTCTTTTTGGATTTGTCTTTTCTTTGTTTTTTATATGGTAAAGAATAAAAAAAAAAAGAATTGTATGTATTAAAAAAAAAAAATGTATATACATGCTTAATAAATTGCATTTTTTTTTTAGAATTTCAGAAAAAGGTTTTTAAACAACTTTTAGAAATTAAAAGTATGGTAAAGGATCTTCAAAATGTTTCTTTAGTTGTATGCAAAGATCTTCAAATAAATGCATTGAGTTCAATAGAACAACTTATTGAGCTAGATACTACATTAAATGACAGTGTCATTTTTTCTAAATGGGTTAGTTGCCCTGTTGCTATTGCTAGTTTGATTTTTTGAATTTTTTGAATTTTTCTTTATGTTGTCATGGTAAATTCATTTATATTATTAACTGAAAAGTTGATTAAACAATATAATTTTATTTTATTTATTATAATTTGTCATTCTATACATAATTACTTTTTGTTTTTTCAACTTTCAATGTTTTTTAATTTGTTTAAAAATGTAAGGGATTTTATAAAAGATTGCCTTTTATTATATAATTATTTAAACATTGATTAAAGATTTTTTTGAAAGCAGGTATCACAAATAGCAAAAATTGGTGGAGTTAACTTAAAAGATAATGTAAAATATGTTATTGAGCGGTAGGTAAATTTTCTACACCTTTCCAAGCCGAAATGGGAATGGTTTTTAATGGATAATTTAAAAATTGTTTGCGAAATATATTTATTATATTAAATATAGTTATACGCTTTTTTAAGCATATCATTACATGTTTCTTTCCTGTAGCATGAATGTTGTATTGTACAATATTGTAAATATTGATTCAAATAATTACTAACTTTTTAGGCTGTTAACAATTGAGTTGCGCTGTTTGTTAAACATGAAGGGGCAACCAATTCTACGAACAAAACCAAACAAAAGTTTGCTTTTTCAAAGACAAAATTGTATCGTGTTTTAGTTGGTAATATGTTTTGTTTAAACTTTTTAAGTATGCAGATTTTTACTAATAGCATTTAAGCAAGAAGTTTGAATTTTATATTTTAAAGAGTGTCTCAAAAAGATACCCAGATGAAGCAGGGATTTATGAAGCTGTAAAATCAATTATGAAATATTCGCCAATAAATTTTTGTAGAAAGCAGAAATCAGAAGTTTAGAGTTTTTTAATGACATTTTAGGATATGATATGATTTTGTTTGTGTCTTGTGTAAAGCACTTTTTCTAAAATATACGTTTATTTATCTAATCTTTCATTGTATTATAAATTGTTTTATTGATAGTAAAAGTTTGTTTTATATATATATATATATATATATATATATATATATATATATATATATATATATATATATATATATATATATATATATATATATATATTTATATTTATATATATTTATATTTATATATATATATTTATTTTTACTTTATAAATTTATTTATAATCATATTAATTCATTAACGTTGTTTTTTTACATTTGCTATCAGACCACTAATGATAAAAGTTTTATTTTTTGGTTTAGATTCTCTATCTCAATGATATCCTGGCCTATCGATACGATATCCTGTAAATTGTATTTTTATATATTGTATAAATGTATATACAGACACTCACACTCATAAATCTTTGAAAAAATATTTATATTTTTATATATATCTATGAATTGTATATTTTAGGCTTTTTTTATATTTATCATTCTATATTACTGTTGTTTTAAAAATCGATTTGGAAAATATTGCAAGTGTAGAGTTCAACATACAATTTTAAAACTTAACAAGTTTCTGAAGATGATCAGAGTTTTATTGTGGTTGACATTTAGATGATACTTAAAGTAAAATAGTACATAATAACAGAAAAAAATTAATACTTAATTAAAATGTAAATTGAAATATAAAATGGTCTCAAGAGTATTAATTAATGGTACGTAAATAAGCAACATACATGAATATAACATAATTTAAAACCAATAGCCAAAAATATAAATAAATTTAAATGCAAATGCAATTCGAACATTCTTTATCAAAATTTCTTTTAAAACAAGAAAAAAGCAAACATTTAATGCTTCTAATGTATGGATGAATATCACCAAAATGTTCGCAGCAAATAAAGTCTTTAGCTATTAATCTTCTTTTCCTAAAGATGAAAGCATGTGATCACCATTCAATATAAAACTTAACACAACACCATTGTAATGTATAAAGGGTTGCATTGAAAAGGTGGTTAGCTAACATTATATAGCTAAAGAAAAAACTTAGCAAAGCTTGCCCATAACATCTAAAAGTTCAGCAGCAGATCTTTGTCTATGCATTCATTGCATGTGTAAGTTTACAAAATTTTGGTTACTAACGTATGCATGAATGTTAACATTATACCTAACAATATCTAGTAGCAGATGCTAGAAAAAAATCAAGTACTAGCCCATAACTTTTTCAAGTTCACCAACAAGTGTTTGTATTAAGCTCACAAAACTTTAGTTCCAAAAATACATCCATTTTGCAACTAACTCAGTTTACAAAAAGCACTGGGGTGTTAACAACAAAAGAAAATTGAAAAGTTTTAATCTTAAAAGGGCAATAGAAGTTACATGCTGATACATTAAACAAAAAAATCTTTCCTTCTTCTCATTTAGCATATATCACCAGTTTCCTTACTATTACCTCTTTGAACATTATTTGCACAGACGTATGATGTGTAATTGTTAACTTATGCTACTTACTGATATAATGTAGATTTCTGACTAATATTTAGCTTAACTTAATTCACTTTCTCTTTTAGCAATTGCATCAGCTAAAAAAGTAACGAGAAGTAGTATAAAACACGTTTTCGCCTTCCCGTGCAGCTGCCGAAATTACAACTTCCAAGTAAAGAAAATATTTTTGAAAGTCAGTGTTGCTACAAGCTGAGGAAAACACTTTTAAGGAACTTTTGACATTTTTCCTTGCAAGTGAATAAACAAGGGTATTCTAGAACGAGATAAGTGCCGATGCGCTTTGAAGGTTCCTCAGCTTGAATGGCAGTTTTGGTGTGATCAGGAGTCAGGCAGAAAGATGGTAATTGGGTTCATTGATGAAGAAGTTATATCAATGTTAGAAAAAAGACATGTAAGGCAAGAAGACAGAGAGATCAGAAGCAAGATAAGTCACAAGGACCATCAACCAGCAGTGCAACAGTTGTAGATCAGTTGGAATAAAAGTTCAGTCAGTCACAGCAAGAACTATTGTAATGTCAAAATTCAATTTACAGTAACGATGACAGCGATGAAGGCAGCAGTGATTTGCAACAGAAAAGAGAGGGTCATTGTTATACCATTTAGATTATTATAGAATTGCTTCAGGAACAATATGTTGGTCATGTGGCCCCTCAAAACGAAAAAATAAGTGATATCTGTATTGAACTGTTGTTATTGATTCATGATTCACATTCTAGATAAACTCTTTGTACAGTAACATACAAAAATACAAGTGTGAACACGGGAGAGTACAATCTTTTTCAATAAAAACATTACGCTTCTGTTAAGAAAAACTTGATAGAAACTCAAAATTAAAATACTTGGCTGTTTAACCATGTCATGCTGAAAATATGTCAAGTAACAACAGTGCTTCTCTGTTCACCAGAAAATACGTCCTTTATTCGTACAAAGACTTTTAATAAAAACAACATCAGCTGTTATTTTACCACACTATCTGCAATTAATGCAGCAGTGTAAACTTCCTCATTCATCATTATTGTATAAAACACATACAATATTGATAAATTAGGCTTTAGAGCTGTGCAAAAAAGACCCCCCAAAAATATTGAAACAAGTAGAGACACCCAGTAGTGCTTAACGTGGTTAGAACTTCACTACATTATGTTCTATGAATGCAATTTGAATATGTCTGCCACCAGTGTTCGTTTTTCCTCAAAAAGATTTAATAATAAGTTAAAGGATTTTACTCCAATAAGCAACAAATCGTTTTGTTTCAATAGGCAACCAAAAAAGGAGGAAGGGGGAAGGATGCTTAGTAAGTGAGATTTCATTAAAATGGCATGAACTTTTTGTACACTGCTGGATCAAAATTAACAAAAAACTTCTTATTGAGCACACCGTGTCCGACCATTAAACGACGGATTTTTTGGTTCATGACAAATATAATATGATAAAGTACATTAAGTATGGCTAAGGTAACATCCAGGAAGAGTTTCGACACATTTTTAAATAGCTTGTCTTTAAAACAAGTCATTAGTAAAAAGCGCTATCTCAGCCAATACCGTGAAAGTATTGCTAAAACTTGGTTATATCCATTTATTCCAAATGTCTTTAGGTTTTTTTAGGTTTAATGTCTTTAGTTGCTTGCGCCTTCGTTAACAACAGAAAAAAAGTGAGCATATATATATATATATATATATATACACATTAGACTCACAAAAGAAGCAAAGAAATGACTGGTATAAATTTATAATATTAAAACATAATGGGAATAAGTACTAAGAAATTAAAAACCTCATTTTTTTAAATTATAGCAACAAAACAGCAATACTTTAAAGATATAATAATAAAGAGATTGTTTAGAGCATATTTTCAAAAATTAAGTTTTTAAATTTTTGCCTGTTTATTTATGTGAGGAAGAAACTTTCGGTGGTGTTCCACTACACGTATCATCCAACCTGAATTTGATGGAGTTGTGTCAAAAATCATTGCCACAAGTTTTTTTTTAGTTTCCATGTCCTTAAAGCATCTATGGTAGCTGTTGCCTGACTTTGCCCAGTTGTATCAGGAATCCTGGATAAACACAACAATTTCGCTTCAGGTGCACTTGGTTCTCCTGTTACTACAATTGCCAAACGTTCCACTTTACCATCGACCTCAGATACCAGCTTTGAATCTCAGTAAATGGAAGAGTACATGGGTGAAATGAATTTTTTCATAATATCATCTGAAACTTGCTGTTGAATTTAATTACCTGATCTGTTCTTTGTGCTTTTTGATATTTCATCTAAATTGTAACCTAATGCTTTAGCTACAGCTAAAATGACCCCAGATCTTTCTCCGTTGGATCGATTCAACCTATCAGCCATTAAGGAAAATTTAGGGTTTTCTAATATCTTGAATTTTTTGTTCTGTCTAGCAATAGTACTTTGTTTATTTTCTTTATAAATTTTGTCTTCATTATCAAATGCTGCCAATACATTAAAACTTTTTGCTTTTATGTTTTCCTTTCTAGATTTCTCTTTTTCAACAGCCTTGATTTTATGTTTCTCTTTTTCCCCCTTTCTTTTCACTTTCATAGCATAACTCTTGTTTAATGGGCCCAAAAAATTGCTTTTTTAAGTGACGCTCCTCTGAGAGAAAATCTATATCTGAGATCTGACTATTGATACTACGCGAGATATCTTTTCTTATCAAATTTTCTGCATTTGATGCTGCATTCTCAAACAACGATGATAGTTTTTTAGTAAAATTTAGAAGTTGAGCTGCATAACATTTTTTTTTTTTTTTGCATTTTTAATCAAGTTCTCTCTAATATGAATCACATGCTGTATCATTCTAACAACATCTTTCTTCTGTTTTGTTGGAATTCCTGCCATTTTCCAAAAAAACATTAACTTTTTCCCAAACTGCAGATGCAACTTCTTTTTAACCAGTTAATTTCAAATCAAATCTTGTAAGATAAATATTATGACGTACAACATCTCCATTTATTGGTAGGTGACAATTTATCTTTGCTTCAAGGGTAGGTAATAATTTACCAACAATATTATCAAACTTCTCATCATTTATCCTCAATTTACTATTGCTCATAACTGATCGAATTTTTTTTATAAATGCTATTACATCTATAGATAAAAGGTAACTATAAATTATAAAATTATTTGAATGACGTATGCAATATTAACATTCATCATAAAAAGTTTCTCATCTCAATCATTGCGAATAGCATTATTTAATAATTTTTGAGAATCATTGAATTGAAACTAACTATATTTACTAATATTAGCTATGATACATAGATTAGAACTATAATGGCGATCAATATTGATACAAAACATATTTAATTGCAATAAAACATTTATATATTTAGCCTAAAATCACAGTTAAAAAGTAAATAATTTTGAAAAAGTGGGTGGCAGAGGGGGTAAAAACTTTAAAAGAAGGGGGGGTCAAACTTCATAATTTTCCAAAAATCTTCCTATTTTCACTTTTAATGGACAAAACTACACACAAAACTAAAGGAAAATTTTCTTTTTCTTGGGACACCCTAAAATGTATATATATATATATATATATATATATATATATATATATATATATATATATATGTATATATATATACATATTAGGGTGTTAAAAAATAATATTAAATTATATGCAGATGATAGAAAAATTATAAATATTTTAAAATCAGATGAAGATATTCGCATAAACAAATTACAACTAGATATCGATATTATTATGAAATGGTCGTCATTATGGTTAATTAAATTTAACTATGAAAAGTGTAAAATCATGCACATTGGCTTTAAAAATCCATGCATAACTTATTCAATGTTCGACGCTGAAACTCATCAGAATAGTATCCTAGCAACATCAAAAGAAGAACGAGATTTAGGAGTAATGATGCAATCTAATTTAAAATGGACCAGTCATGTTGATAAAGCTGTCGGAAAATCAAATCAAATGCTTGCTCTTATTAAACAAACTTTTAAATATTTTGACTCGAATATGGCAAAAAAATTATACACGACTTTTGTAAGACCCCATCTTGAGTTTGCAATCCAAGTATGGAGCCCGTATCTGAAGCAAGACATCTTAAAGTTAGAATTGAAACTAATTTTTAAAACTAATGATGAACTAAACGAAACTTAAGGCCATTCTAATTCTATTTCATAGAAGTTTTAGCAGAGATTCAAAACCTGAAAATCATTTAAAAAGCTTTGATTCAGCTTTTTAGATCATTTGTTATATTGAACCTTTACATTTATTATTAGGTCTTTTACTTATGCAGAAAAAAACGCAATGACTTATAGGCCAATCCAACACACGAGTGCCTTTATTTTACCGCCCATAGTTTTACCAGCGAGCGCCCATTCCCAGTTGTGTTTTGTATAATCTTCAAACCTGGCAAAAATTTCTGATTCACGTTCAGAAATTTTTGCCAGGTTTGAAGATTATACGAAATGTTTATTATGAAGCAGTGTGCACCGGCCCCATGATGAACAAATATATTTAAATAGTTTATTTACTTTTCTTTTTTATTAATAAACAATCGAACGACTGAATTATGAGTGAACTATGGTCAAATATTGCAAATATCATGGGCAATTTCATTTGCGATCAGCCATCAAAATTAGCCCGAAACTAATCTGAAATATATTGGTAACAAAAGCCAATTGCTGCATGTTGCGTCACATTAATTAAAGTAAATCTTAAAAAAATAATTTTAATTTAAAGCGACAAGGAAAGAAGTTGATGTGTTCTAATGGGAGACTATATTTGTGACTTCAATGTAGAATGTTTGTAGAATGAATTTACCTGATGAAGACCATTTAGTGGTCAGTTTGTTTAATGATCTAATTTTATATTTCTTTTTCTTTATTTAAAAACGTAAAAGAAAACTGGGTAAAATGTTGTCTTTGGTGATAGTCACCTTCTTTGCAATTGTTAGTCTGTCATTAGGAGAGGATCATATTCCATTGTTTGTAAATGGTCGGCCTAAAGGTGGTTTTATGGGAACTCCAAAAGTAGAAAAAAAGTCAATCTTAAAAGAAGTCCCTTCTCAGTGGTTCACTCAGCAGTTGAATCATTTTGATGATGGTGATGAGTCTACATGGATGCAACAGTATTTTGTTAATGATGAGTACTTTACTGGTGGTCCTGTATTTTTAATGATAGGTGGAGAAGGCCCACTAAGCCCTCTGTGGGTTACTGTTGGTGCAATGGTTGATTATGCCAAGCAACATGGAGCCCTAATTTTAGGACTTGAACATAGATTTTATGGTAAAAGTCATCCTTTAAGGTATGCTTTCATTTTAATGCTTTGATATTCCTGAAATACTTTGTCAAGTAGAATGTAATAATACCAAAATTCAAAATATTTAACACCTAAGTAACAATTATATTCCTAGAAATGGGAATACTTAAAGTTCTAAAAATGGAAATATTCCTGATTGGTAGTTTAACAAACAATAAAAAAGTGAATTTAATTTAAACAATTTTTCTGCCAAAAAACATCTAGTAACATTTGAAAGGTTGAAGCTGGCTGTAAATTAATGCATAGTAAAGTGAATAATAAACAAAATCCTGACAAATAAGTTTGAGTTAATAAAATTACATAAAATTGTTAAATAAAAGACTAAAAACACTCCTGTGTTTTAAAATCAGTAAATTAAAACTAATGAGAAATATTTGAACTCTTCTATATACTTTGGTACATAAATTGCAAGATTACTTGACGCGTTTTCAAGATATGGTTATACATTTGTGAATGTGTTTTAATTAATGACTTAATGCTTTTTGTCTTTTTTCAAAAAAAAAAATTTACAATTTTTTTTTTAATTCTTTAAGTAAAATTCTTTAATCATTTGGAAATTAAGGGTTGAGATTGTTGGTTGAGATTTTAACTTAAGACTTAATAGTGTTCTGTAAATTTTGGGTGCTCTAAAAACTTACAACAGTACTTGCTCCTAAAATTTATACTAGTGCAGTTATTTAATTTTGTAATACCAGAACATTTGTAACATTTGTAATAATAAAATTTTTTTCTCTTTATGCTCCAGATGTTTAACATGGAATTATTCTTAGTTATCATATTTAGTGATATGACAACAGAAAGCCTCAAATATCTCAGTAGTGAGCAGGCTCTTGCTGATTTGGCCACTTTCAGAATGGCTATGACTTCAAAATTTAATCTAACTGAAAAAAACAAATGGATTGCATTTGGAGGCTCCTATCCTGGTGCATTGGCAGCTTGGTTTCGTTATAAATATCAGCATTTAGTTTATGGTAAGTTTTTTACTTCTTAAAACTTAGAATAAATGGTGATTGTATTAAACTGTGATTTCTTAAATAATGAAAAACACCATGATCTGCTGTATTTATTAATTTTGCCTTGACACCCTTGACCACATTGATTGATCCAATAAACTGAATTCAATGTGAGAGGATATTGTTAAGAAATGAAATGATGATAAATATTAAACATAACTTGTTCTATAAAATTTTTACATGTTTTTAGTAAACAATTCAAATCTCAGTAATCTCAGATTGTTTTGTTATTTTAACTTAAGGAACAAAAAATTTGTCTCTTTTACATAAAAAATAATGCATTTTTCTAATGCCTGTTTGTAATCATATAGTTTAACAGATTTTTCTCAAAATGTCAGGTGCTATTGCTAGTAGTGCTCCTATTTATGCTCAACTGAACTTCATACAATATCTTGAGGTCTCTACACAATCTCTTGGTTCCACTTCTTGTCAAGCAAATGTTGCTGCTGCAACTAAAAAGTTGGAAGAATATTTAAAAACCGAGGCTGGTTTAAAGTTTCTGTCTCAGAATTTCAAGTAAATTTTTTTTTTTTTTTTTTTTTTTTTTGTTTTTTTTTTGTTTATGAATGTTTTGAGACTTTTATGAAAATTGAGAATTAAAGATAGAACTAAATATTGGCTTTATGTTTGTTAAGTTGCAAGTTATGTTATCTAAAAACTATTTGTTGTTTTATATGATGCTAACTAATGCATGAGATTAAGAGCAATCATCTTTTCTGAGCCCACAAAGTTTTCTGACTATAAATCTTTGGTGGCTGTTGGAAGCATATACAAAAACATAAAAATGGTGAATTTTTGTATAAATTTATGGTGGTTGTTGGAAAACAACCACCAAAAGTGTATACAAAAACTATATAATTTGAACTATTTTAGGACATGCAAGCCTTTAACTGAAGACCTTAGAGATCTGCAAAATTTTGCAAGCGTGGTTGCAGGGAATTTTTTTGGTGTGATTCAATATAACAAAGATAATAGAGAATTTGAGGTATTTCATTAATGCATCTACATTACTTCAGAAACAGCTAATTTTCAAGGCTAAGTTTTCCAAATTTTTTTCAGGGTGCAATTGGAACAAATATTACCATCGATCTTTTATGTAGTATAATGAATCTTAGTCAACTCGGAGATGAATTAAATCGTTATGCAGCTGTAAATGATTTAATTATGAAAACATATGAGCAGAAGTGTTTAGATGCATCGTATGATGATTATGTTAAAAGCATGAAGGAAACTAGCTGGGATTCATCTGCTGCAGAAGGAGGTAGGTTTTTGTTATAAAATATTTTTGTTATTTTTACAAAATATTTTTTGCCCTCAATTTTTTTATAAGTAATTTCAACAAATTTTTTAAGTTAATTGCCAGAGTATTTATTTGTAATATGGCATCCTGATGTTTACTGTAAATTTGACTGTTAAAGTAATTTAATTAAACATTAAAAATTTACATTAAGGTTAAAAATTTAAGTTAAAAGATAATTTCAGCAATAATATGTTAAAAGCATATTAAAATAGCCATAAACCTAAAAAAAACAACATGTAATTTGGTTACAAAAGTGTTTTACATGGGTTGAGTGTTTTTTGCTCATAAGTTGGTCAAATTATTTCAGTAAAAATAGTGTATTCATAAAAAACAACTTAAATTATTCAAGGATTATTGCTTTAGGTCGACAATGGTTGTATCAAACATGTACAGAGTTTGGATATTATCAAACAACAGATTCCAAACATCAAGTCTTTGGTACCATGTTTCCATTAGAGTGAGTAAGCTTTACTCTAGTGTTTGTCAATTTAAAGTTAAAATGAATAATTTTTCTCCTGTTTTTGCATAACAGCTTTTCACTGAAACAATGTGTTGACATATTTGGAGACAACTTCAATGAAAGTTTGATCAATCGAGGAATTGGTTGGACAAACGACAACTATGGAGGATACAGTATGAATGCAAAGCGTGTAAGTATGAAACTAAAAGTCACATTAAGTACAATTTTTGAAACGTGTACCTGTATTTGTAACATTGTATCTTTTTCTTCATGTTAACATTCAGAGAAAAATCTTCTTTCAACCAGAATCTTTTAAAGCATACAAATTCTGTTACTGATAAAAGCAGCTTACATTTTTGATAGTAATAATTTATTACTTTAAAATGTCGGTTTGAATCTTTTTCAGATTGTTTTTCCGAATGGTTCAATTGATCCTTGGCATGCATTAAGTTTTATTGAAAACAGAAAAGATATGACTTCTGTTTTTATAAAAGGTGGGTGCTTAAAATTACTAGTTTTTTACTACTAATTTATCATTTAACATTAAAAATATAAATGTCATTTTTTTGTAGGAGCTGCTCATTGTGCAAATATGTACCCTAGTTCACCCAAAGATTCTACTGAGCTGAAAGAAGCAAGGGAACATATTGGTGATATTATCTCAAAGTGGGTGTCCAAATAAAGAATGATTTAAATTTAAAGAGTTTTTGTATTGTTTTCATTTGTTTTACAAGTTTTTTAAAAAAAATTATGACTTAAAAAATATTTTTTTAAATATTTTTTAAAAAATATTCCAGCTAAAAAAATTTTCATTTCCATAGATAATTTTTATACATTCATATTGTATATTAAAATGTAAAGCATTTTATATAAAATAATTTTATAAATAATATTCATGAGTATATATTCATTTTTATTTGCAATTGTATTATAATTAATTTCATGTGATTATGTTAAATTTATTGGTAGATTTGCGTTTTATTTAGCTATTTAGCTAAGAAGTTTTTATAAATAAATTACAAATAATTCTATCAAAACTTTTTTTATTGGCTTTCAATTTTTTTAGAAAATTCTTTGAATTTAGTAAAGCTTGTAATATTAGATTAAGGCAAAGAGAAAAACTTAATGCAAACCAAGGTTTACTTTATCCAGATTTTCCAAATACTTTTTTAATATCTGATTTAAATATGTTTACAATAATATGCTAAAATTTTTTTAAGGTGTAGAAATTTCAGTAGACATTTTTTAAACAGTTTTAAAAAGTTAAAATTTTGTTTGCTTTCATTTTTTCTTTGCTTCTCCCCTTTTTTTGCTTCTTAATAATTGTTAAAGTTTTATATGATTGTATTGATATATGATTGTTTAGTATTGATGTATGATTGTTTAGATAATTAATTTACAAAGCATGTCATTTAGTCGATTACTGCATTGGGGTCCAGTAACAGCGCTCTTTATTATTATATCGTTGTTTTTTATTTCGATATTAACAGTGTTAATATGGTGGTACCCGAACAATGTTCCAGGGACAATAAACTTGGTCTTAATCTTTTTTTGGTTATTTAACATACTGAGAAACTTCTTCAATGCTGTTTGGCTAGGGCCAGGATATCTTCCTCTGAAATGGAAACCGGTAATAGAAGCCTTTTTACTATTAGAGTATTTTTTTATGATAAAGATAATATTATTAATTAAATTGTTTAGCTGCAATTTGTTCAAACTTTTTTTAAAAAAAAAATGAACAAAAGAGAATTTTAAGTGGTGTTCCCATAAATAAGTTTTTAAGTGGTGTTCCAATAAATAAGTTCCCATAAATAAGGATTTTGAAAGGGTCCAGTTGAAAGATAGTAATCACTGTATCTTTGAAGCTTAAAATGCAAGGTAGTTCAATTCCTGAACATAAATTGTTTATTAATAAACACTAAAAAATTTTTTTTTTATTTCTATGAACCTAAATTGTATTAAAAACATTTGTCCTTTAAATAATAGAAACTTGACAGTGATGCTCAGTACCTACAGTTTTGTGAGGATTGCCAAGGTTATAAAGCACCACGAGTGCATCATTGCAAAAAGTGTTCAAGGTTGTAGTTTTTTTGAATGTTGCTAAAATTTCTTTTTTTCAATGAAAATTTTTACAGTTGCTTTCAATTTTAAAAACAAAAGAAAAAAAAATCAGAAATCAATTTAAAATTTGATGTTGCAAAAACAGCATTACCAGTCATTAAACATTAAAATTTTTTTTTAGGTGTTCAATGAAAATGGATCATCACTGTCCTTGGATAAATAACTGTGTGGGCCATTACAATCATAAATCATTTACACTTTTTTTAATATTTGTGACCTTGGGATGCTTGCATGCTTCTACCATCATCGCACTTTGTATATATGATAACTTGCTTTGGGTAAGATAGAGTTAGTTTTTTATTGATATTTGTTTTATGCATTTCATAAATTTTTAAAATTTTAACTGCAGAATTTTTGTTTTAGCATAGTGGACGTATTTATATAACATATGATCGCGATGCTTGGATCCCAATGCGTCATTCCATTATGCTAGTTTTGTTTTTTGGTTTTGGAATGTCATTAAGTGTGGCTTTGTCCGTTGGATTTTTACTCTACTCTCAGGTATTTTTAAATATATATAAAAGCAAATATTTATAAAACAAATATTTATAATAGTAAATATTTATAAAATAAATAGTTACAAAACAAATATTTATAAAACAAATATTTATAAAATCAAAAAAAACCAATATTAAATGTGTTTACCCTCTGTTTTAATGCAATGGATTAAGTGAAAAACTTTTGTATGAAAAACTTTTTTGCATGAAGCTATAGCAGTTTTAGAAGCCTGTTATAAATTGAAGTGAGGAATACAAAATGATGAATTTTTATATTTTTGGTTTTTCCAATTCTCTAATTAAATTACTTCAAAATTTTTACCCATAGTGAATGTATTTTAGATAACAATTATTCTGTATAATCAAACTGGAATCGAGGCTTGGATTGTGGAAAAGGTATTTAAAGCATACACTTTGGTTTGGGAATCAGTTGTTAAAATTATCAATACTTATCATTTACATTTTAAACAGATTTGCAGATGTACTATCTATAATATCTTTATACAGGCTGAAACTAGGAACCGAGAAAATGAAGACAAGTTTGTATATCCATATGACTTGGGTTGGGTGAAGAACCTAAAGCTAGTAAAAGCGTCTATTGTTATTTTACACTTCATGATGTTATTTAAAATCGCATAAAATTTTTTCAAATCACATAGGATAATATTTCTAGTTTTTTAATATAAGTCCATAAATTTTAACTATTTTGTAATTCTTGCTACATTATGAATTTGACTTTTAAAATTCCAGTTTTAAATAAAAATTCCCTTTCATTTTCTTGATGACTTCCTGAAGACTGTTTTTTTTTTTATTTTTGCAGGTATTTACATGGTCTCATTATTATATAGGTGACGGAGTAGATTGGCCAGTTCTTGAAGGTTGCAGCCCATATGCCCTTACTGTAAGTAAATCGGCGAATTTTACGGAATATTCATTGGGGAGTTAATTTTGGTAAAAAATAATCCTGGGAAAAATTTATGAAGAAAATTTGCATTAACATTTTGTTACTTCTCACTATCTACGTGTAAATAATGATAAACTTCGATTCGCTGGCTTAAAGATTAATTTTTTTTTCTTAGGGAAATATTTAAGTAGAGTTGACCAATCAAATTGCAGTTAGCCAGCGAATTCGACTAATGGAAAGTGTTTCGTAATTATTTTGTTTAGATTGAACAACTCATCCAGAAGCAACGAAAAAGAGAAAATTCTGTAAGTTATTCTGACGAATGTTCTGACGATACTCAAATTTTCCTCTAAATTCTCGTTACAATTCTCGTTACAATTCTTGTAACAATTCTCGTTAAAGTTCTCGTTACAATTCTCGTTACAATTCTCGTTACAATTCTCGTTACAATTCTCGTTACAATTCTCGTTAAAGTTCTCGTTACAATTCTCGTTACAATTCTCGTTACAATTCTCGTTACAATTCTTGTTACAATTCTCGTTACAATTCTCGTTACAATTCTTGTTACAATAATGCTTCTTGTATATTCTAGGTCGATTATGAAGCGTGTTCCAGTTATTCTGGGTATCGTTTTCCTGTAACACTAGGCTTAAAAGTTTGCTGGGATAGCCCTTGGACTGTGGAGAGCAGAATTTTATTAGAAAAAGGCGATATATTTCTCGCTACACGATGGCGAAAGTAAGAATTATTGCGAAATTAAAAGTATTAATTTTTCAAATAAACATGAAATCCAAATTAAGTTTATATTTTATTCATTATTATTTATTATATTAGTAAATTATTTTTATAAAGCTTTGATAAAAAATATTCTAATTTACCGTCTCTTTGCCGTTCTTTAGTTGTGAAATGTGTATGAGTTATTGATATTTTTTGCATGTGCTTATTGCATATGTTCGTGAGTATTATTTGTAAAAAAAAAAAAATTCTTTTTTAGACATTGGGTCTTTGGTGAAAAGTTATACAGTTCTACTGGATCACTGAGTATTTTCTATTGTTATTTTCTTTAAAGGAAGTTATTTTAGTTTATTTAATTACTTTAAACTAAAATTTGCATCGCTTACTTTAACAGAGCTTCCTTCGAACAAAGATGCACACCATCTAAAAGGCTGGGTACCGCGTTGCTGTTTGAAGGATATATACGAAAACGAAGATATAAAAGAAAATAAAAAAAAATTGAACTGATCTGATATCAGAGTTCTCAAAAGAATACAAATTTTTAACTCCTTTTTTACCTTGTGACGATTTTTAAATACTGAAGTTTCACATCATGATGTCATTGCGTTAACTTCTCGACTTTTTTTTAATGTTCACTATCAGACTCCTATTTAAAGTGCCTTTTAAAGTGCAACAAATCAAAGATTATACAACAGGCTCATTCTGTTTTGTCACGGGAGTGACTATTTCCATCCGTCGAGTTTTACCCCACGCTGCTTATTGAATAAGCGAGGAACAAACAATAAGCTCAATTATTTATTAATAGTTCAACATTAGTGCAATATCTGCCTTTTTATCTCCCAAATTTTTACGAAGCTAGACATGGCAAAAGGAAATTTGGCTTCAGATTTAAGAACGTGGTATGTAAAAACTGTATCACTGATTTTTTACGAAATATTTTACTTAGGTTTTCTTTATGTAGTTTATTTTAAATTGACACCATGAAAAATTTTTGTATCAACCGACTTATTGTAAGGATGTAATAGCAAAATTTGAACAGAACTACATGCCCCAAAGAATTTGTAAACATCTATAAAGAGTATCCTGTGGTAAATCAGAAAAAGAATACCAGCCGTTAAAGGTTAAAATTTGAATAAAAAACAATATCCATTTGATCAGATTTTAGTAGAGCTGTTAAAACGCAACTGAAAATGAACGGTTACTGTTGATTGATTGAGCTTGAATTCTATAAAATCTCATAGTTTCTTCAATCAAGAATTTATTTTTAACTCTTCAGAAATGAAAGAATCACAAAATCCTTATTCTTTTCTTTCTATTGACAACTTGTAACATGTATTATCAAATATGTCAATTTCACTGCTGAACCACATCATTCATCGCTCCAAAATAGTATTTTCTGCAAGTCAGAGTAGTGAAAGTCAAAATTATTTGTTTAAAAAGACTTAGGATTTACCAATTTTTCTATTACGTAATAATAACATAAGAAAACGTGTTATTTCCACGCAATGCAATATCTGCACCACACCTTATGACACTTTTACAACAGTCATTCACACGTTTTAGTTTTTTTCCAAATCGATGGTAGTGATGGCAGGTGGTAGTGACTTGAACCACTGCAGTCTGGGCTTCTTAATTTCTTCTACGCACGTGAAATCATGTTGTCGGACAGACTTCTTGAAATTTTTAAACACACATCTGCCTCATAGGTTCAGTTCAGGGCTATAGGCTGATTGAGCGATCACTATGACATGTCTTCTTTTGTAAAGATGTTGTAAGATATGATGGAGACTGCATTGCATAGAAATAACACGCTTTACTATGTTACTATTTTGTAGCAAAAAATATTGGTAAATTCCGAAAAAGATTTAAACAAATAAGGTTGTTTAAAGTAATATGCAGAAAAAGATTGAAGATGGCTTCAATGTGCTCATTTATATCAAAATCAAAGCAAGCGCTGGACTCTTTTACATGACTTGTGATAATGAAAAGTTCTTGTCTGCAAAAAGAACTTTGAAAGATGTTGTTTATGATAAAGTTGTGTCGTTCCAAAAGAATGTCTCTGTAGTTAAAAGAATATTAATGTAGTTCTATAAGAAAATTAATTGACGATTTATTTGGGTACCAACCCAATTACCGCTTTAGTTATAAGAGAGTAGAAAGATATCTGCTTCAATCATGATCTTACTTGAGACTAAGAGAAAGACCAAGATCTTACTAAAGAAGAACTCCCTAGAGAAAATTTAATTTAAAAATATTTTATTTGAAGTAAAAGCATTTCACATGAATTAGAAATTACATGAAATAACAAGTATTTTTTTCATTTGTTTCAAACAGCAGTTAAAGTTAAAAAATAATTTTTCACATTAAAAGTAACAATGGTCCATCTCGTAGACTTGTTCCCCAGGCCTTTCAATTTCACTAGTGATCCCTGAGTTTCTTCGTGTTCGGCCTGCAAAATATTTGAATACTGGTCCGGATTTATCTTCATCGCATTGCAAACAATTATTAAGACTTCCATCGGGTTTGTTAAACGGCTCGTTTATTATCTTCGATTTCAAGCATACAAACAGGCAGTTTTTGCGAGTGTTTATAATGTTAAACTTCCAAATGTCGACGCAGGAAGATGAGAAACCTAACCCCGTTAAACATGAAGATATTTTATAATTCAGAAGATGAGTAGCACATGATCTTACTGGCTGGGTTAAGTTCTTCTCTAAATAAAGAGCAAGATCTTGTAAGTTCGAACAAGCCGAGCATCTTCCTTGATGTGTCACTGCATAACCAGCTTCAGTTGCCTGGTTGCGGCTGGGAAAATCTGCAAGCGTATATACTGTTCTTGATTCGTCGATGTAGCGTAGAGCACAGACGCTCTCATTATCTTTTAAATAATCTTCAATTTCTTTGCTCGATTCTTTTGTTTGGTTGCTGTAGGGATTATTTTCAAATCTTGGCCATGGGTTGGCATTGATTTTCTTTTTAAACTCTGCAATTGCTTTTTGTTTATCGCATTTCCATTCTGAAGTTTCAGAGATCGCAAGACAACTCACAAGAGCTACAAGCACTGATACTATTCGAATCATTTGTAACAACCTAGACAGCCACAATTTTTTTTAAAACAGTAGGCAACGTTCCTTATTTTAAACGAAGAACTACCAAATGAGTTGCTTTTTGCGTGCTTGTGTGTATGATTCGAGTTTGGAAATTGAGAAATATAAAATTTTTGTTACTTTTAGAATAAGTGCAAAGTTCAATGTTTTTTGACTTTCTGTTGATTACTTTTTTAATAAGGTTTGTACATGCGCTCTGCCATTTATTTAGCTGCTCGCATTTACACAGGATATTCAAATTTTAAGAACTTATGTATTCTATGTAAATGCGAAAAAACAAAGGTAAGAAAAAAAAAAAAAGGAATGACGAAAAAAAGAAGATATTTAAATACCACAACACAAGTAAAATCACTACAAAGCGTGGTGAATGCCGCCATGAATACTTTTTTGAACTCCTCGTAACTTTTATTGAAAAAATGATTCTAAAAATATTTTCATAATTTCGAATTTAACAAATTTGATGTTAGGCTTGTTTTTTTATTATTTCTTTCTTATTTGATAAAAATGAAGCTCCATCTTGGTAATACATTTTAAACGGCCTTTCTTCTTCTTTTTCTATTTTTGATAAATAAATGGTTATTTTTCACGGAATGAATTTTCTTGAAAACTTGCCACCATTACTTTTTCATTCAATTAGGAGAAAAATGAGTGGCGAAATATTTTAGAAATCAGTGAAATATTTTCTGCCCAAAGTAAAAATAATTGCTAAACTCATCAGTTAGAAAAAAAGTTTTATGAAAAGTTGTACGTTAAAATACGATAAGAATGGCATGAAATATGATTTCGACTGAATATCTGAATCAGTTGATAAACTTCAAAGCAAATTTAAAAACTATGAATCAAAAGAACCATAAATGAGTGATACCGATTGGCTTCCCAAAATGAATTCAAATCGATGTCATTTCACAAAAGAGCGCAAACTCCGTTAGTTCATCTAATACTTTAAAGAGCCCAACCGAATTACACATCGATAACTATTTGATAGCAGCAGGGGGAAGAATTGTTCTTCAAATAACTTTACCTTACAAAAAATGTTTAATCAGTTTACTCTTTTTTTTTTGGTAATGTTAAAAACCTAATATAGTGAAAGATTTTGCATATTCATTCTTGAAAAGTGCGAGAAAACTGAAGCACAACATAGACACTCGCGGAAAGAAAACTTGAGAGCGGTGTGGATACACTTGCTAAAAGAAAAAAACAGTTACATGAATGAAACTTCGTTTCGCAATGAAAGTTATAAATGCAGTTCTGGTCTTTAATTTTGATATTAAGAATTTAGAGTTTCGTCAATGCAGTTTGAGCAGAAGTAAACTTTTGGATACACTGATAAGATAAACCTCAGTGCAGATTTATTTTAAATCGCGGATGAGAAAAGAGAGGAGGAGAGGGCTCTGGTGTGGTTAAAATTGAGCGCTAAAATTAAAAACTGAAACACATAAATACTTTGTATACTGTTATTATGTGAATATTGTTGTGCAATTGTTTCTATTGTCGTATATATTCCGGTGAGCCGAGACCAACCAGCTATTAATTTGTAATAATATTTTAGCAACGCTTATTAAAATTAAGTTGTTCCTTAACAACAGAGAAGAGCGTTTTTTAAGCAAATAAGAAAAAACATTTTAATGTTAGAGAAACCTCACTTGCAATATTATCCACTTTGTTAATAAAGCCTGCCGCAAAACGTTTTTTCCGTTCGAAATCAAATTATGCATACCCGTCTTATTAAATAAATATCGCACAAAGATGCGGACATTTTCAACGGGAAGTTATTTTTTTTTGCTTTTTTCAAACAGCTCACCGAGCTCTGCATTTGAATTGAAAAATTTTATCAATGCCTCTCACACGGGTTGTTTTGTTCCATTTCAATACCAACCCGACCTTATTGGAAAACTCTATTGATAACTTAGATCTAAACTTTAGATAGATACAAAATAACACAGCTTAGAGATAAAAATTAGTGTTTCAAGAAATTTCCTTGATTCTTATATCTTACAGTATACTGAGTCCGAAATAAATGTAATTTATTATTATAATATTATATATTTTATATGATAATATTTTACAATTTTTATATAATATTTATCAATATAATTTGTTATTATAATAAATTAATAATAAAAAAGTTGTATCAAGAACCATTTTTCAAATTTGCATCTACGGAGTAAGAAATTCATTTCTTAAATCCGTGCATTTTAATATTACTAAAACCTTCAGTAAATCTAAATAGAATTATATGGTGGCAAATTACACTACAGTACTTCTCTTTGCTTCCCCGTCTCATTTTCATTTGCGTAAGGTTTTTTGTTTTCTTTAAACACCGAAATTTCCAGCTATCTTCCAGCAAAAACTAATTCCAAATTCGGTTTCAGCGCCCGAAAGTACATAGCCGCATTTGTTCAAGGGTTTTCACAGGAAATTACGCTTTTTCACGCTCTTTTTCCCACGCAACAAAAACCTTCTGAAGCTTCTTGAATACCTGCCACTACCGTCTCTGAAAAAAGCACTTTTCAAAAATATTGCTAATAACGAGATTTTGCTGAAGGAGATGGTTACCTTTACAAAAGATTAAATCTGAATATAGGTAAGTAAGGTTAACTTTGTAAACATGGAAATAAGCTGGTGTTTATATGGTATTTATTCGATTATTCCATTTGCTAAGATACCCTTATTTAGCACTTTTGTAAACGGCCGTATTGTTTCAATAATTTTCCAGAAGTTGTTGCTTTTAAGAAGGCATTTTTAATTTGCGTTTTTTAAATTTATATTTTAATGTTAATTTTTTCTTTTTTTGAGCGATTCATTTCAAATTTAGAAATAATCAAGATCGATAATTCGAGTTCCCACACGTTTTTATTATTTTTAGTTTTGCCAAATTTCTTAATCCCATCTGTCAATAGGAAATATCGCTTCTGTAAACAAAAGAATTCTTAATCTTTAAGTAGCATAACAGATGTAAGTCTATCAAAAGACCGATAAGTAATTATGTAGTTTGATATTTTATATATATATATATATATATATATATATATATATATATATATATATATATATATATATATATATATATATATATATATATATATATATATATATATATATATATATATATATATAATTAATCCATTACAATAATTCTAATAAGAATAAAAAAATGTCTACAACAACTCTAGGATAAGAAATCAGCCAGATATTACAAATATATATTTTTTAATAAATAATAAACTCTAAATAAAAGTTATAAGTTTAAAATATAAACCAAAGCTACTAACTATTAAATATGTATCTAACTTTGTTAAAACTCCATCAAAATTCTATAGAAAAATAGTAATTTTTAGCAGTAATTTATAATAATATTTTTATTGTGTCTTATTGTTGTAATAGGTCCAATTTGATTTTGACTAAAGATTACAATCATGATTATAGTTAAAAAAACAATATACTTTTGAATTATGTTTCACTTATTTCAGTAAAAAATTATATCAATAGAGATGAAACAGCTGTTATCAAGTTTTGCAAGGTTCAATTTATTTCAAAGAGAATGTTTTTTTTTAAGTTCTAACATTTAAATTCATTTATTATTTGTTACTTATTTAATTCAATTTTTTTTGTTTAATATTAAATGATACTTATTTTTTAATCAGGTCCTGGTATTTTGGTCATTTACATAGATTTGTTTCTATTTCTTCAAAAACTCGTCCAAAGGAAGGTGAATATTTTTTCTCAATAACAAATATATATACATATACTTTAACTTCACTTGCAGCTGAACAGATTTTATATCATATTTGGAACTATTCATTATTTGTTTAGGAGTTAAAGTTTAGTTAAGCAAAGTAAAAATTAACATAAGATAAAATCTTTGTTCACTTCATAATGTACACCATTTCAGTGAACACCATAATTAAAAATGAAGAAAATGAATTTTTATTACTAAAACAAAGAAACTGTGATTGACATAAGTTGGTACCTTTTTTTATTAATTTGGGAAATTAGTTTTCTTTTGGAAAGTAATGTTATACAACCTTTCATTAGCTTGCTTAATTAACATGGTTTAGAATTTTTTTATAGATAAATGCATTTGTTTTTTAACTATATAATTAGCAAAAAGTTTTAATTTTTGATTTAGAGGTTGTTACCCCTATAAACAAAGTTTTAGTTGCTAATAGAGGTGAAATAGCATGTCGTGTTATACATACTGCAAAAAAAATGGGTATACGAAGTGTTGCATGCTACAGTGATGCTGATGCACGTTCAATGCATGTTGAGTTGGTAAAAATGTTTTTTAAGCTTTTTATAACCAAGAAGTTTTTTCTTCAGTCCACCTGGTTGTAAAGATATTATTTTCAGGGTTTTTTTTAACACATTCATATGAATTATTCTTAAACTTCTTTTTAAAGAAAAATTTGTCTTCTGTTAGATTATAAATTTGTTTGCTAATTTATCTTAACTTTACAAATAAAATGGTGAACTTTTGTGTGCTAAAATGATTGCATGTACTACATGTAGTCACTTGTTTTCTACTTCTTAAAATGCATATGTTGTCTGAAACTTCTTTTCCTCTCCAAAATTCATTTGTGTTAGTTCAGTTTTCAGATTGTTGGTATACAGATTGGTATATATCTATTACATGGCTATATATGTTGGTATATAGGTTGGTATATATGTATTTTAGGCAGATGAAGCTTATTACATAGGTGGTTCAGCAGCATCAGACAGTTACCTTAACATGGAAAAGATAATTAACATTGCAAAAAAATCTGGTGCACAGGTGAGTTTCAAACACTTTATTCTCTGAGTGACACTGAGATTAAGATAGACCTAACTTTTACATGACAAGAAAAGAAAGTTGAGTTTAAAAAAAATCAGCTTTGAATAAGAAGATTAGAAGCAAGTTTTTTTTTTAGCATTTTAAAATCAATGTCTTTGTATACAATAATATAACAAAATCAAAACAAAAAATTGTTTTTAAATTTGATTTTTACTATATTATTGTATTATATTTATTATATTACATTTATATTTATTATATATATACAAATTTTTGAAGTTTGGTTTAAAAAATTCTGTTGATTTATTTAGAAACAATTTACTGTTGAACTGCTGTATGATGAAAATTAAAACATACAATAATTCATAAAAACCTGTAAAAAAATACAACTCTAATTTAAGAAGAGTAAATATCTTGTTACAATTTTTATCAGGCTATTCATCCTGGCTATGGATTTTTGTCAGAAAAACCGGAGTTTGCCAATCTTTGTGAAGAACACAAAATTATTTTTATTGGACCACCATCCTCAGCCATTCGTGATATGGGAATTAAAAGGTTTGTTTTTTACTCTTAGACTTTTAATTTAAAAGTAAAAGATAAAACTGATTTTTATAGAGTGAAATGATTACAATATTTCACAGGTGAACACATGTCAATATCAAAGTCATGCAAAACATGAGGCAAGTTTGTTGTTGTGGTTAAGAAAAGTTTTAATTAGAATTGCTAAAAAATTTAATCAGTTTAAGGCATTTGATGATTATAAACTTTATGATTTAGTTAATTTTATCACATAGTACATCAAAAGAAATAATGGGTGCTGCTGGAGTTCCATTGATTCAAGGTTACCATGGAGATAACCAATCAAATGAATATTTGAAAGCTCAAGCTCTAAAAATTGGGTAATTTTTGTTTTGTTTGATTAATAACTTGAATGTGGCATTCTCTGAAACATTTAGAGGACCATAATATGAGGCTTTCTTTGTATTATTGTGATCGAATATCTTATTATATAAAATTGACTCCCTTTAAATTCCAATCCTACAAAATGAAAACATGAAAAGCTTTATTCTCCTGTTTCAAAATTCATAAAAGTAAAAGCAAACTTCTGACTGGTATTTACTCTCTTATTAAAAATATTTTTTAATAGCTGAATTATACTTTTGTATTGCAAGTTGTTGAATATAGTTTGTTAATGGAAAAAGAATTCTAGAGGAGAATTTCAAATTTCTCTAGTTATCCTGTAAATTTCTCTAGTTATCCTGTAAATTTCTTTAGTTATCCTGTAATGCTGAAAGCTGTTCGGGGAGGAGGTGGTAAGGTAATTTCTTATTTAAGAATGCTTTACTTGAGTTTTAAATAAAATAATTGAAAATTGAACTTAAAAAATAATCCTTCCAGTGTTTTTACTGTTTTAATAATCCACAAATAGTTGTTCAGCATGATAATTATAATTGTCTTTGCAAAAAATCTTTTAATTTAATCATACAACTCATATTTTTAATATTTTATAAAGGGTATGCGAATTGTGACAAATCCTTCTGATTTTGAAGCTTCTTTACAATCTGCTCGCAATGAATCCATAAAAGCTTTTGGTGATTCTAGTATGCTTCTGGAACAATACGTCAAAAGACCAAGGTAAAATAGATATCAAAATTTTTATCTTTAGCTAAAAGATTTCAAATGAATTAACAAAAATGACAAGAAATTAGTTTAAATGAAAGGCTTTGATAGTATTTGGCATTTATATTATTTATTTATATTGTTATTTATATTATTTATAATGTTATTTATTTGTTTAGTATTTGGTTATATATATTTAGTTTATTACATTTTCTATGTCAGAAATGTATATACTTTTTTTTTTGGAAAGACACGTTGAAGTTCAAGTTTTTGCAGACAAATATGGGAATACAGTGTATTTGTTTGAAAGAGATTGTAGTGTTCAGAGAAGGCACCAGAAGATTATAGAAGAAGCTCCAGCTGTAAGTTATTAAATTTGAATATAAAAAGTGTCTTAAATTTAGATAAACCTTTGCTATTCTTCCAAACGCATTGATGTAAGTTTAATTTTTTTTTTTTTTTTCAAAAAAAAAACCTACACATTTATAGGGTTATTTTCAGTATATCAAAAAATAATAATAAACTGTATAACAAAAGTATATTACCGTGGTGTGACCTAACAAAGTCCTATGCTTTAAGAAAGTCGTAATTTAAGAAATGACAAATTTCGTATATTTAAAAGAAACATTTGCGGAAAATAACTTTGTTGTTTTAACTAGATATCTAGTTAGATAAAATAACTAAATTTATTTCTCTAAATGTTTATTTTATGTATATGACATTTGTCATTTCTTAAATTAGGACTTTCTTAAAGCATAGGACTTTGTTAGGTCACACCACGGTATATTATTTTCAGTTTTTTAATTCTACTAATATTCCCATTTTACTTCCCTCATTTACCATCATCAAATCAGTTCACCTATCATTCTTTCTAGTTTTTTTTTTCATTTTTATTTTACTCATTCATCATTCTAAAGTCTTAAGAATATTTAAAAAATTTTTAGCCTCATATGTCTGAAGAAATTCGTAAAAAACTGGGTGAGGCAGCAGTTAAAGCGGCAAAAGCTGTTGGTTATGTTGGAGCAGGTAATGTATTATTTAAAGCAATATTTGAGCTCATTTTTTAGAATAAACTTAAAACAAAATAGCTGTAACAAGACTCAATATATGGTAATTGTAAAAAAAAGCAAAAAACAGTGGAATGCTTTTTTACAAAACCTTACATTTTTTTTTCTTTAGGAACGGTAGAATTCATTTTTGATGAAAATGGAAACTTCTATTTTATGGAAATGAACACACGATTGCAGGTTAAATGCTTCTTTTGTGAATTTTTGATAACAACTTTTATGTATATATGCTCTTACAAGTGTACAAGTGTATATATTATAAATGTATTGAATTTCAGTTAGCACATTTTTCATGCGGCTGGATAGAAGTATGAAATCCACCTGGAATATATTTGTTAATTTAGTTTTTGATCTTGAATTCAAAAAGAAAAATAATTGATTTTGATTTTCTTATTTATTTTATTGTTTTAAGCATTATGTATAAGATTATTAAATATAAAAACCATAATTAAACTTCTTAATTATTCAAAAAGTTAAAGGATTTTTTATTTCAATTTATAGCAAGGTAATTTGCAGAGAAATAAACAGTAATAGTAATACTTCATAGTAATTTTAATATTTTAATACTTCAGGTCGAACATCCTGTAACTGAAATGATATCTGGTGTTGATTTGGTAGAGCTACAAATACGTGCAGCTGCAGGAGAAGTTCTTCCATTTACACAAGATGATCTTTTACTTAATGGACATTCATTTGAAGCTCGAATATATGCTGAAGATCCTGATAGGTGACTTAGGATATTTAATTTTTAACTTTTTTTTTTTATGAGCTTTTTAAAAATAATTAAAAACATTTTTAAAAATATTTAAAATGGTTTTAAAAAAAGTAATAATTATTTTTTTTATTCAATGCTCACTTAAAAATAAAATAAAATAAATACCATAAGATAAATACCGTAAACTAAAAGAAGTAGCTGGCCTATTATTTTTATTATATTTTCAAGAAAAATTGTTTTATTGTTTAGGCATCATGCTAAAACATACAAATATATTTTAAAATCTTGAACACAGCAATTAAATAAATCAATGAAAAACATAATGATAATAAGTCAAAATCCATGTAACAATAAACATTAAAACTAATAATTAATATATCAACCACATTCTTTGAAAGATATTCATTGGTGTTACAAGGATTTTACAAATTTGTCTCCAAATGCTATTTTAGTTATTATTTTAGACTACTTATGGAATTTAATTATACTTTACTAATTCTTTGCCCATCAACCCCAAATAGATTCAGTTATTGTGATTGAGCTAGCTAAGGCATTAAATTTATTTCATTTTCCTCCATCTTCATCTCCATATTTCAAATTCAGCTTGTGCAATCTCTATGAAGGAGCCATACTTTATGTAAAGCTGCTGCCATTCTTTATGTAAAGCTGCTGTCATTCTTTCTGTTAATCAGCAAGTCTGTTGATGGAGCCATGCACTTCTTTTAGTGTCTCTGTTAGTTTATTGGTTGATTCAACCTGTATAGATATCACTTGAAAAAGTATATAAGACTATTGTTAAGATAAATGGTTTTTTTGATCTTCTAAATCCTGGATGGAAGCTTTGGATGTCACCTGCTGTTTTTATATCTTTAGAGTAAATCTTGTGCAGTTATTTTAAATGAATAATCAAGTTGCTATTTCTCTTTTACTAATCATGTAGGCATCCTTCATACCCATAGTATCTGCCACTTTTTTATGCCTACTACATTTTGATCTATTCATTTTAACTTTCAGATTTCAAAATCACAAAAAAAAAAATCTTAACTATCATCATTAGCAATCTTATGCAGTCTTATGCATGACTCATAATCAAACTGACATTAACTAATAAAATGTTTATGTTACTGTTTATGTTATGTGTTATGTGTTATATGTTCGTTTGAGAAGAATGAGAATGTAGTAAAATGGAAATCAGTTTAAAGTTTTGTTTTATTTTTTTTATTTTTGTTTTCTATATTTTATTCTATATATATATATATTTATTAATCAATTCTATATATTATATTTTGTTTTCTATATTTTTTGGTTGTTTTTTTTTTCTTAATGCATTTTATAAAACTGAATTCTTGAAAAACAAGGAACTTGTGGAATTGTTAGTGACATAACTGTGTATTACATTTTTTTAATTTTTTATGCACTTTTATGAAATACAACATAAAATACATCTGTTTTATGATATTCTCTTTTTTATCAATAAAAATTAATTAATTCAATATAAAAGTTAAATATTTTTTAGCAACTTCATTCCTGGTACTGGTTTTCTAAAGTATCTTTCTACTCCAAAGGAAGATAGCACTGTTAGAGTGGAGACTGGCGTTAGGCAGGGTAGTTTAAATATTTATTATATTTTTCATTGATTATTGCTTTTACTTGTGCTTACCTAAAAGGGTATTTATGAAAATAGTATATGAAATTCTTCACAACCAAAACACCTTCTAGGCTTAAGTAAATTGTAATAACCCCGTGCATCACTTGCGCGCAACCCTTGTGCATCACTTTTAAAGGAACAGCAATTCTCAATGTTTAAATTGTTTTTAGCTCATAGTAATAACTTGTAAACTTTTTCTTGTACTATTGATGTGCTTTTTTCAGGCGATGAAGTTAGTCAATTTTATGATCCCATGATTGCTAAATTGGTTGTGTGGGATAAAGACCGCAAGTCTGCATTAAGAAAACTTATCAACAAATTGCAAGAGTATCATGTAAGTCTTATTTTTTCTATTATATTTATTTATTTTTTTTTTACTACTAGTTTTATTTTATAAAAATTAGAGGAATCTTAATGACCTTGTAGCTCTTTTTCAGCTGCTCTTTAGTTCTTCTTCAGCTCTTCATAACAAAGTTTGTTTTAAAACAACATAAATTTGTTGTTTTTCTGTACATGTTTTTGTCTTTAATTTTTTAATTCTTCTCATTTTTAATTCCTCTTATTTTTAATTCTATTCATTTTTAGATTGTTGGGTTAAAAACAAACATTCCATTTTTAATGAGCCTGGCATCTAATGATGCATTTATTAATGGAGATGTCCACACTGGTTTTATAAAGGTTTTAAATTTATTGTAGTTTTTTTAAAATTGGAAATAATTGGTCTTAATTTTTTCTAAGTTGTGTTAGCAGTATTAAAAATGTTATCTTGTAGGAGCATTATGATGAACTGTTTCCTGTAAAACCCAAAGTTACTGATGTTCAGTTTATAAAGGCTGCATTAGCCCTTATACTTAAAGAGCGAATGAATCACTTATGTGAAATTATTGGTAAGCACCTTCGTATCAGTTTCTTCTTTTAATATTGCTTTTTCTTTTTTTTTTTTATTATCTCAATTTATAACAAAGAGTGGTTTACTCTTTTAATAATAATTAGCTCTTTTAAAGTCATGTTGTTTATATTACTCATATTAATAGTAAAAGAACACAGCTACAAACTTCTATTTTATGTTTTTGCAGGAAGATTATACTTCATTTATAATTCATATCATTTTAATTCTCTTCATCTATTATTGAAGTATTTTTATTTTACAATAAGTTTTGTGTTGAATTCACCTCAAGTTGAACGTTTTTGTCTTGTAATTTGGTAGTTCAATAAACTTAAGCCTTCATCATTATGCTCATGCTCTCTCTTTTTTTTTTTTTTTTTTTATCTTTGAGAATAACAATGTCTTTGCATTCCCAATAATTAGGCCTGTATAATTTCATTGGTCTGTAATTTCAATCAGCCAGTTGCATATTCTGGTCTTTTCAATGGTAAGGCTTATAGTTTTTGTAATCCTTTTTTTATAGATAAAAATTCACCTTTTTTAAAGAGCCATGGCTTCCAAATCAACATAGTTGGCAGCACTAAGTTATCTTTGGAAAGTGGTGAACGAGGTTATTGTGAAAATAAAATGTTTTTTGTATGTTTTTGAAACGTTTGAAACAATATTGGCTTTCTATAATCATCAATGGATCAATAAGTTTTTTTATTGAATTTTCATTATTTTATGTCAGATGTTGTTGTGGATGTGTCATACCTTAAATCAGGGGAAATTAACATTGAGGTTTAAATTCTTTTTCCTCTACATTATTTTGATTTACTTTACCCATACTTAGTATTATCTTAATAATTTAACATATGAACAAAATTTTCTATTATTTTTCTTTAGACTACTAGCTGCTCTTAAAAACCAATAAAAAAACCTGTTTTTTTTTCTAAAATATTATTTACATATTATTTAAATGTAGGTTGAGAAAACAAAATATTTATGCTCTGGTAAAATCAATAGTAAAAATGGTAAAGAAATCGTTGAAGTTTTCATTAATGGGAAAAAGGACTCATTTGAAATGTTTCACAATAATGGAACTATTCATATTTTCTCTCAGGTAAGAAAAATGATGATGATGATGATGATGATGATGATGATGATGATGATGATGATGATGATGATGATGATGATGATGATGATGATGATGATGATGATGATGATGATGATGATGATGATGATGATGATGATGATGATGATGATGATGATGATGATTTATGTGATGATTTATGTGATGATTTATGTGATGATTTATGTGATTTATGTGATTTAATAGTCTCTCTTTGTAACTCATAGGATGGATCATTTCTTGTTAATCAAAAGCAACCACTATTTGTTACAGAAGCTTCAGATAAACATTTAACTGGTGGTGCTGTTGCTCCAATGACTGGGAGCATTTTACAGGTGTATAACATACTTGTTCAAGTACTTTGATAATGCAAGCTTAATATTCATGGTAAATTTTTAAAGATTAGGATGTGCAATCTTCATTTCCTGGAAAACTAAGAGGAACCAATTAATTTGGCATTTTTAAAAAATGACATAATGTGGCTTAAGTGGAAACATATTACATTTGTAAAGGTGCTAAATATATAATCAGTAAATGTATATAATATATAATATATAAATATATAGTTAGTAAAAATATTGTGATGGGATTAAGCAGAAAATCATAATTAAAACTATTAAATTAAAAAATTGTGTTTTTATTTGTTGTGTTTTTATTAATTCCAGACTCAATAAACATTTTTTATTTCAGGTTTGTGTCAAAGTGGGTGATGAAGTGAAATGTGGAGATACTATAGCTGTCATATATGCCATGAAGTTGGAAGTAGGATATAATTTTACTTTCTGATTATTTGTTGTTGTTTTTTTAATTTTTTCACATACTAGATATATGCTGATTCTTTTTAATATACTTTGTTATGATATATATTGAATTTTTCCCAAAAGTAGACACTTTACATATGGTATGTGTTGAATTTTTCAGCATAGAGTTGTTGCTCCATACAACGGTGTAGTAAAGGAAGTTTATGTTCAAGAAGGAGGAAATGTTAATAATGGTGACGAACTTGCCAATATTAGTAAATCTGAATGAAGTAAAAATCTAAACAAAAAGTATAGCTTATTTTTATCTCTGAGATTCATTTTTTTGCGTTTCCATTTTTCTTTTTATCTATTTTGAGTCATTTAACACTTATCACTTCTATTTATATGAACTTCTATTTATATGAACTTCTATTTATATGAACTTGATATTCTATTTATATGAACTTCTATTTGCTATATTTTATTTTAATGTAGTTCAAATATGATTTACTTTTTAATCTGCTACATGTCAATATAATGTTCTTTAAGTTATAAAATATATATTCTGTAAAAAGATTTTACGTTTTAGATGAAAATGGTCTGAACATGTCAACAATTGCCAAAGCATCTCTTTAGTTTGGAGTTGTTGATTCTACTGAAAGACGATTAGAATTGAAAACTTTTCTGTGCAGTTGTTTATAAGAAAAGTTTTCATTATGGTTTACATCAACCAACTCAGCTGATATTTGTATACTGAAATGTTTTTTGACATAAAAAGATTTGTTTGGCTGCTTATGGTTTTTTTATTTATTACAATTATGTAATATTTAATAAAAAAATAATAATAAGTTTTAATTCTTTTTAATTGCATTTATATTTTGTAATTTCTTTTATTTTATATTAATTTACACCCTCTTTACTTGAATTGGTTTTTGTCTGAATGGCACAAGTCTGAAAAAAAACTTTCTAAAATCTGTTTGGTATTAAATTTTTAGTAAAAAGCACTTTCAATTAAAGCGCTCTTAATAGTCAAATATTTATAAATGTTAATAAACTAAATTATATTATTAACTGCATGTAATGGTTATAACATACAAGTGAAAAAAACTAAAATTTTGAAAGAAAAAAAAGTTTTTTTTGTCTAACAAAAGCCAACTCATTAAAATGGATGATTTGATTGTTTCAATTACCCATAATCCTTTTTTTAAAGTATGCGAAATTTAGTTATCAAATGTTTTCTTAACTTTTAATATTTTAAGATATGTAAATAAATAATAAGTATATGGCTACTTCATTGTCTCAAACTACTGCGGGTACTATATCCAATACAGTTGAAGAAGTCAAAACACCTGTTTTGGTAAAAAGCATATATCAAGTTTTTCATTTGAATGTTTGTCTCATACTTGTTTATCTATTTGAGCTTATGTGTAACGTTTATTGGTTTGATTAATTATTATAATACATTTCAAATAAAAGTAATAAAATCTAATTAGTTATAATTAAATTAAATAGTGCATAAGCTTTATTCAAAAAGTAATAGGCTACTATTTTTTACTTATAGAGACTAAGGCTGAACTCTCCAAAGAATGACAAGAAAATTCAATGGAAAGAAGGAACTGTTGATAATGAAGGAATGGGGAAGAAATCATCAAAGTGTAAGTATTAAGTTCAAATATTTTTAACGTACAACTTTGCAACAGATGTTCTTGATAAAGTTACAAATACTCCTAAAATTGCATGAGAAAAGGTTCTGTAGAAATTATATAGATTTCTTATTGACATGAAACAGTACTTTTTGTCCTTGAATATTCATGACAAAATTATACATAATATATATACTATATGGATATATATTTACATGACATATAATATATTTGAAATATATAATGTGCAATCACAATGGGAATTATATATTATAAATTAGTTGTCTCCTGATGCTTTTTTAAATTTAGAAAATCTGTTGACCTGTTGGTCTTTTAAATAAAAAAAATCTTCTATTATTTAAGGTTGTTGTATTTACAAGAAGCCTAAATTGTTTGGAGAGTCATCAGATGAAGACTCTGAGAATTCAGGTGACGATTCGTGTAAAGCACCAAAGAGTTATCACAAGCATTCCAAGAAAAAGCATGAAAACCACGACAACTGTGGGGCTTGTAGCTAATTACCACTAAAAACAGTTGACCAATTTGAATTTCCCGGAAGCAACCATTTGTAGAATTACCCTTATTGTATTATGTTTGTAAATAAATATGTGTTATTCATAAACCATTTTCAAAAAGTCGTGTTTTTACATTTATGTTGAATTATTATTAATTTACATAGAGGTGATTTTATTATTATTATTAAAAAAAAAAAACTGATAATGAATAAAACAATAAATAAAGTGAACACATTAGTGATTGATCATATATTTGTGGTTGACAAGTTTCAAATTTACGCACATTTACTATGTAGTCTATAGAAATAGTGCCCTCCATTTGTGATGATTTACTTGTAAAGATATTTCACTTTTGACAATTACTAAATCCAAAGTGGTCTTCCCAAAAACCCTCTGGTCAATTATTCAGTGTTTTTTAACTTAAAGGATTTTAGAAATTATCATTTAATACTTAAAAAAAAGTTAATCATCATTGTTAATGCGTTATAAGAAGTATTAGAAAAAGTAGCCAAAGGTTTGTTTTAAATCTACTTTTAATGAAAAGTGCTTTTTTCCTTTTCCCTTTTTGCCCTTTTTGCCCTTTTTGCCCTTTTTGCCCTTTTTTATTTATTTATTTTTTTTGAAAGTTGATGAATGGTTTATGAAAAAAAACAAAAAAGTATTTTAGAAGTTTTTTTTTTTTTTTATTAAGATTAGAATTCAAAAATTTATTTTGGAAAAAAAAAGCTTCTTTCGAACACTACCATTAAATTAGACCACTTCAGCCATTTTTGAATGGCACAAAACACCATGTACAATATTTTGTGTTACATAGAACACAAATTTAATGAATGCATCATGTGTATTTTTAACTTGTACTCTTGTTTGATTGCTTTCAGCAAGAAAATGTAGAAATTGTTAAACTATGAACGACGAATTCTCACCTAAAAAGGAAGAAAGTTTCTACTCAATTCTTGGATGTCACGAAACATGTTCCGAAGATCAAATTAAGGCCGAGTTCCATGCACGAATTCTACAGTGCCATCCTGATAAAAAGCCAGGAGATGAAAGTGCAAGTTTGCAGTATAACAAGTAGTTAATTTTTATGTATTATTTTCTGATTATACGTTCTTTTGGTACAGCATGTCTTAGCTACGTCACGGTAGAATTCATATTAGATAATAGCCTGGTTTTTTTTCAAAGATTGACAAGGAATGTTTATTGTGAAAGAAATGAAAAATTTATATTAGTTCTCCCTATACGGTCCTCGTTTTATTTAAATAGAGCAACAAATTATTTGAGTTGATAGTGTTACTCATTTGTCTCTATTATATATATAAATAATATAATTTTTATATGGTGGGCTTATCTCTAGGGTCACTTTTAACATTTACGGCAACATATCAAAATAATTTTACTCTTAATTTAGTTTACAATTGCGAAAAAGTTAAAAATATTTCAAATTCACTTCATGGAACAAAAATATCATCGTTCAATAATTTTTTTTTTTTTTGCTTTCTTGAGGTTGATGCAGGCTTACAACGTTTTAATGAACGAGCGAACTTTGTATGATAAATGGAGATACAGCAGCTTAAATGTAGGTTTTGAGCAATGGAAAAGCATCATGGGACATAGTTGTATGCACTGGAGAAACCAACCGGCACAACTATCCATCTCCTCAACGAATGGTAAGCAAGTTAAGTTTACTATTCGCAATGGCTATGAGAAGTTAGAATAAATTCTTTTTCTAATGTTTAAAAATAACAAATTGTTTGTGAAGTTATTATTGTTATTATTATCATCTTTATTACGCTTTAAAAAAAACGAAAACCGCTAAACGTTTTTTGTTTTAGTCCAAGATTCATTGCAATCCGAACCACGACAATTCTACAAATCTTCGAACAGTCTTTCTCTTGACTTTGGCAGTCGCGTGTCTTTATTTCGAAATTATAAAATATAATGGTATATAATAAAAATATTAAACTTTTTTCTTTATAAACTTTTTAAGATATTTTTTTATGTTTTTAATCTAGCCATGGCCTACTGTAAATACGCGACCTAATTAAATTGTAAAAATAATTGATTTATTTAAAAAAACATACAATTCAATATATATATATATAATATTTTTTATATATATGTATATATATATATGTATAAATTTATATATATATATATATATATATATATATATATATATATATATATATATATATATATATATATATATATATATATAATTAAATTTATTTTTTATATGCAGTAGTTTATTACGTTTTTGTTAAAGTTTTTTAAGCATTTAAAGTTGTCTAAGATATAATAAGTTATTGAATTTCACATCACGGTCTTAAATCAAAATTACACCTTCCCCTCTACCTCTACAGTCTGAATTGATTTACTCATACCCCTTCACCCTTCGGCAAAGTCGTCATAATTCTGACCTCTTAATGTTTGGGACGAAAGTCTGTTTGAATTGATTAAGATTTTAGAACCCAAAACAAATTTAGCAGAATTCTTTTGTTAAGTAAACAATCAGTTCATTTTTATTCATCCAACATTACTCCTTCAACAATAAGATCATTAGGATGAATCCTTTGCATCTTCTGGTACCTCAAAGAAATCCATTAACTTTTTCGTGTCTGCTATCGTTTCCTTTTTGAATTTGTATTTTAATGGTTCTGATATTGCCTCAGCTATTTTTGAAAAATGTCCTTTTGTTTAATGAAGAAATAACTCCGATTCTGCAGAATACGCGTTTTGCACATAAATATTATCTTGAGATTAAGATTTATATATTTTTTTGTGATAATCTCTCAGTGGAATTAATATTTTTTTTTTTAGAATCTGCTCAGTCAATTTCTGGTTACCTTTACAACACCAAACCATGTTTTTGTACTGTCCCATGCTCTAGAAAAATACTATAATATTCCAGAAGACAAAAAAATGGTTCCTCTCATGCTTATCACTTTTTCTCAACGCCCAAAAACATGGTGAGGAGGTAATAAACTGACCTCTGATTAGAAAAAAATATCTTTAAACATAGCACTGGTTTCCACAAAATTTTTCAAATAACAAAAAGTAATAGTTTTTGTCCTATGATGGACAAGCACTAGAAAATAAATGTTGGTCTAATTTTACTTTAGCTCCTCTTTCCGCAATTAAATCTTTTTCTAACTTAGACGAAAGAACAAACCATTGCTGAAGACATTAGATCATTATGATGCATTAGATCCTCTAACACTCTGAGCTTCCAACTTGGTGTAAATAAAGTTGTTGTCGTTATTTCATTAATGTTAAGTTATACAGCCAAATCTATCGCATAAAATTCTTCACCAACGTTTATATTAGGATTTGGTTGGTTTTTTACAAGTCAAAACGTACTTTTATGACATTTTTCTTTTTTCTTTTTCATAAGAGAGAAACTTCAGAATCGTTTACATGTAATATAACCAAAGAGAAGGAGGGGCTACTGCTAATGTTGACGTCTTGGTATGGAGGAAATGGATTAGGAGGTATGATATAAACTCCCCGACAAAATTTTAAGACCGCATCAGTTTCACTTATTAATTGCAACAATTCATAAAATGATGGCAAAGTAAGAATGTACTAAATTAAAAATACACATGAAATAAATTGAAATCCTAAAATCTTTTAGTATATAAAAAAGTAACAGATTTCATTTGAAATTTTTTATTTTTAAACAACAACATTTTAAGACCAGTGTTAGTTTTTTTTTTTGACAATTTTTGGTTCACCGTTTTTTTTCAATTGGTTCACCTTTTTTTATTGTTTCAATAATCATATCTGGCATTGAATGAATAAGATTTTTTAATTCAAGGTTATTTGTTCTCAGCATTCCTTTATTTTTTCTTTTAGAAATTAAAAAAAAGGATAACCTGGTGGAGATTATCTTGGCAAATGTAAGCAAATGTCATCGGAAAAAAGGAATTGGCGACAAAGATTGATCAGTGAAAGATGGACTGATGTATTTAAGTAATACCATACCATAACATGTTGTTTGGATATGCACTTTCTTTTCTCATTTACAGACGTTGAAGTCCCATATAATGTTTTTTGATCTTTTCAATGCTTTCTGACGTTATAACAATAAAAAAATACTTAATCAAAGAAGCTGCTCCATTGCTGACATTTTGAGTTCTTAGGGCGAAAAGAATTCAAAGTAACTTTTTAGATTTTACCCAGCTAATGTTCTTTGTTTTTAATTCATGACTACAAACTGCAAAGAAAAGATTAGATTAGAATATGTTTCCTTTATGATTCTTTTTCTTATTTCATTTTCAATCAATAGTCTTGTTTTTAATGAATTAACTAAACGTAAAAACAATATTTTTTGCTACAACTTGATATAACATTACATGTCTTATAAAATAAGGAACCCAAAAAAAAAAGCCGAGAAAGGTTCACTCGGTTAAAGACTCAGTTTCCCAAAATTTTATTCAAATACCAATATAGTTCATTAAAATTCAATTACTTTACATTCCAATTCATAAAAAGCTTAGTTTCGTAAATATAAAAAGTAATAAATTGATTAAATTATTAAGAATAAAAGTTTTTTTCAACGGATCCCTTCTTTCTAAAAATCTATTATTAAATCTTTATTTATCTATCAATTATATACAAGTAGCATTTGATGTGTCGGCAACATTTTTTTAGTTGGTATAATATTAGAATAAAAAGATATAATGATTGAAGTATCCATCCCAATGCCCTTTCGTTCAATCTTATAAAAAAAGGCTTTTAAAATAAAAAGAATTTTAAAGTAAAAAACATAATATAAAGACATCAATATAAAAATAAACCAAAGTTGAATTTTATCTCTACGTAAGATTGCTTATTACTTTAGATATTTTTAACTGATAATTCAACAAATGAGAAACGTGGTCCGGTTTGTAATCGAAGAACTCTTTTAGTAAATTTTGTAAATGAAAAAATTAATTTTTTCAAAATAATTGCAAATGATAATCTGATTAAATTTTTACTATTTTTATTCTCTTTTAGACGATTTTTTGTTTCTAAGCTTTCATATTAGTTAACAAGCTTAAGAAAATCTAGACAGATTTTTTCTTACAAGGTTTAGGGCATCATTCTCAGGAAAGTCTATTTGCAGTTGCTTTTCATTTTAAAGAATGCAACAAAATCAGATATAGAAGGTACAATGTGTTTTTTCATCACCTTTTTTCTTCTCCATTCACTTTTCAAATAATCTGTTTTAAAATGTTTGCTGCAGAGTAAATTTATTGGGTGTAAACTGTATACGCTTAGTAACCATTACTCATCTCTCACAAAGACTTTGATTTTTTAATGAAAACCATATACCATTGTCTTTTATAAATCTTGTTTTACAACAGGAACAAAAAAAAAAGATACTTCAGCAACAGGCCACATGCTGTCTCTTTTTCCTTTAGGTGATTTTTTAGGTGATTTTAAAGTAACGTATAATGTTACTTTAATCTATGATAACAAAATATTTTACAAAATCAAAAACAGAGTTTCACCAACTTTTTGAAATTTACATTTAATAAACAGGCGATTTTCTAAAAATATCTAGAAACAGATTTCACAATCTTGATGACGTCTTTGTGTGCGTCGTTGAAGACCGAATTTTCAGCTTGATTATTTAGCTCAGATTGCACCTCGCAGGCTCAGTATCTTATTGTAATTTTCTTCATATTCGAACTCCAAAAGTCTTCCACAGCATTCAGCTCATCCATTTACAATATTTCTCTCAAAATCAAGGTCAAAGATTGCATTTTGCAGTCAACTGACAAAAATATCAGTTAGCTACTTTTTTCATCACTCCGTAGTTTTTTCATCACTCGGTAGTTTTTTGCTGGGAAAACAAAATTGCTGCAAAAAAAAAAATTACTTCACAAAGGCAGCATGAGTTAGACATTTAGTAAATGTATATTATTGATGCAGATTTCTTGTTGACCTTTTTTTTTTCGTTTTAAATAAACACATTTAAAGTAACAGAAACATTTAAAATAGTTTTTCATATTTATTACACCAAGCAAATCTTTAGTTGCGTCTGCTAAAGTTTTAGAAGTATTGAAAAAATACTGATTGCTCCGGCATTTTAGCGGCCTTAAAAAATAGAAAAATACCCTTTTTTTTTTGAATAATTAAATCACAAGGTTTCATTAAGTAAGTTCAAAACACCATTCGTTTCGTTACAAAAGTTTATTTCAATTCGACTCCTGCTCAAAACTTAGTATTTTTAACTCGATTTATATATTGCTATTCTCACCGAACTTTGATCGAGTTTAATTTATCATAAAGATTAAAATTGTTCAAATTAAGTAACCTCATGTTGTTGTTTTTTTTATGAAAACTGATTTTAAAATGAGGGAAGAATTAAAAATCTAGACATTTAAATGCCAAAACATACAAAAGACAAATCAAGAAGTGGCCTGAAGATAATATATATATATAAAAAAAAAAAAAAAAATTAAATTGCTTTTATATAAAAATTATTATAAAACCAACCAATCACAACTCTATTTGCTTTTTATATAAAAACTAATTTACCCTGAGATTAGTTTATTTAAAACGAGGGATAAAACTATATTTGTTTTCCACCAAAATACTTTGAGTTTATTTAACTTAATTTTACCAAACAACGGCAGCTGCATTAATATTTTAAACGATTTTCTTATTCTCAGGATGGCTATTAAAGATCAAATTGTCATGAGTAAAAAGTTTGATGATTTTAATAAACTTTCAGTTTGTAATGAAAATTCAATTTTTAAAGTAAAAACCTATTCTGTTATTTGAAAAAAGTCCAGAAGTTTTATTTACGACGCAAGGAGACCAGTTGTCATTTAAAAATATACATGTTTTTTTTTTTATAAGCATATGAAATTTTTTAAACAGGCTCGGGTATGCTTAAGCAAAAAGTTAAAAGAGGCTCAAAAATATGCTTAAGCTTAAGCATATTTCTAATAAAATATGCTTATTTCAATACTTTTTTAAAGTGTGCGCGTTACTAAAGGTTAATGGGTATAAGAAAAGTAAAAAATTGACTTAAGCTCTGTATTTGCCTTGGTTTTAATGTAGCTGAATTAATGTTATAGTATAATAATAAAAAATAAAACATACATACTATATACAAATGTTATCAATTAAATCAAAGATAGAACTTAGAAATAAAATAAACATTTTAAATATGATGTTAAATAAACTACACATTAAAAGTGAGAGAGAAAGAAAAAAAAGAGAGAAATAAAACACTTCAGAGCGACTCTTAAACTTTATGTTTTTATGTTTAAGTATTGAGGTTTAGGTTTTGCAACACAATGACTTCATTACTTCATAAAGTCGTTGCATTGCAAAATATAAACTTCGATTTTTGTTGTTTTTGTTGGTTTAAATTTAGAAATATATATATTTAAAGTTTTTAATTAAATAAAATTTAAATTTTTAAAATAGTTTATCGAGGCTCAGGAATATGCTTACATATGCTTATTTTTTTTCCAAATCTGAGCCTCTATATGCTTATAAGCGTTATGCTTATAAAAAAAAAACATGTATGCTCGTTATGTCTAGATTGATGAATAAGCAATTTATAAAACACAATAGAAGAAATTGAAACAACCAGAGAACAAAATATGCAACTTCTAAACCAATGACAAAGAAATAATTCATCAAAAACATGGCGAGATATAAAAGAAGCCTTTGGTTACTAAAATCGAACAAAGTATATTTTCTGAACTTCGTAAGATTCTTATTTTAAAAACTCTTTTTTTTACTCTAATTCCGGAAGATATTCGATTACGAATTCGAACGATTAGCTTTTACTTCGAATTTCTAAATTTAATCGTTACGGTATCCAAATTGAAAAATTTAACGTTAATTACATTGTTAGCTTTTATTTTTATAACTTGGATTACTTTACTGTAACAAAATCAAAAATAAAATTTAGAAATTTTATAAAATGGAAGTTTCCAAAGTCTTGTGAAGTCAAAAATATAAACAGGTTAGTTATGAATTAATAAGAAAGAAATAATGCGATATAAAAAGTTACAAGCATTTTTTTTTTATAATTAACATCAAGATATTCAGCTTTCAAAAGAATTCCACGACCGATAAAAACATTCTTTTCACGAGACGGTGAGCCGCTTTAAATTCATAAATACGTTTTCGAAAATATGCAAAAGGTTTTAACTGGAATGTATGGAATAGGAAAAACCTTGCTCACTAGAAAATATGCAGCAAGTTACAACAAGTACTTTGAAAATATAGCGTGGGTGGACTTAGCAATACGCAAATTACAAATATCCGTAACTAACCATTGCCACCTAAGCGTAAATGGTTTACATGGTTATCCATGCATTCGATATTGAAGTAATTGTTACAAAAATACAAAATTATTTTAAAAAAAATACAAAATTATTTTAAAAAAAATACAAAATTATTTTTAAAAAAATACAAAATTATTTTAAAAAAACTTTATTAATTTGTAATATCACAACGTAATCTGCCAGCGTTCGTCAAGTGCAAATTCGTCCTTTCTCACTTAAAGATACGTTTCTTTTCAAAGAAGAAAGTATTCAAACAAATGACGAGAAAAAGCTATAAGAAATTGCCGAAGTGCTTCAATATCATCCACTCGTCTCAAGCTATTCTCTATGTAAACAGCAACTACAACATTTCCTTGCATAACTATTTAAATCTTTTTCAATCCCAATGGAATTACCCAAGGAAGGTATTCTCACCGAAGTGGGAACGAAGTCTGCAGTGACATCCATCAACTTAGTTTTAGAAAAAATAAAAAGCCTTCATGAGCAATCAATAGAAATTTTAAACCATTCATTGTATTGCGACTGGCCAACACATTTTAAAGCAATTAATTCACATTTCAAAATAGCTGAATATAAACGAAAATTTTTTAAATAAAAAAAACATGTTTTTTGACAAATTACTCGAAATTGCTTATTAGTTATTCGTATCTTGATCGTTTCGACAATTATAATGACAGGTTTGAAATGCAAAAAAAGACACAGCATGTAAATATCATCAAAAGCGTAGAAAAATAGCATGGAAAATATTTAAAAATTACTGTTGAAAGACGTAAAAGAACACGTTGATGTTAGGAAGCATTTCTATAACCGTTTTCTCCTCACGTTCCTTACTAAAAAACCAAAAATTTGCAAAGCGTTCCATCAACAGAGTGAGAGAATCTAGTGTTTCATACTAAAAAAAGGTTTTTTTCAAGAAGCATTACACATGCTTGATGTCATTCAAAATTATACCACAAAATCTTATGAAACTGAGAATTACTGTTTGAATGAAATGAAAAAATAAAAAAGATTAAGAAATTTTATTACCAAGTTAAAAAAATGCGAACTTTTTTTTTTTGGAATCAATTATTCGTGAACATTGGTTAAAATACACAATTTAGCAATCTGTTCGATGAGTATGGGAAAATATAATGAAGCTTAAATTTATTATCAAGTTGAGAAAATGCGAGTTGGTATTTTAGCAAATTAAAAAAAAAAGAAGATATTTCAGTAAAATCATCTGGTAGTTTTACTTAAAACAATTTGTAATACTACAATTGAAAGGCATAATCAATTCAGAATTAATTTCAAAAATGCTGTGTATGTTATATATCGTCGTTGTCACATTCAAAACTCGTAAGTCCAAAAAAATAAGTTTTACTGGACATACAAAAAACTGTTTATTTTGTCAATATCATTTAATCAGCTATAAATCTTTGTGAATTCAATTATCGTGTAACAATATTTGAAATATAATTAAGCAATTTTTTTTTTAATTTAGAAGCTATTTTTTAAATTTTGGGCTGAAGTGATTTGCCTCAATAAATTTCGAAATTTTTTGACATAAGTGGTTTGCTTGCAACGACGACTATAAGTTCCTTCCCCTGACTTTTCTGAGCCAATCAGCCTGCAGGATTTCTTACGGTTTACACAATTACTAGGCCTGAGTTTTTAGTTTACCGCGTATAAACCTACGATGGGAATAATCTTTCGTATCAGCCCATAAAAATATCAGCAAATTAGAAAAGTAAACATGAAAGAACATTTTTTATGTCAATGTATGCTTCATGCGTTCTATCATTCCTGTATTTTTTGGAACGTTGTGTAATGCATACTCTTTAAACTAAATGGGTATGAAAATTTTATTATTTGATTAATTAACGGATGTTGCTTCATGTGCGCTTGTGAAAAACATGATTAAAATATTTTCGGGATTAATCTAAATTTAAAGATTTCGCATGAATAATAAAATTCTTCTTTTTTTCCTATTACTTTACTTATCCTTTAATAAGATGGAATCAATCTTTAATTTTTAATTCCTGGATATTTTAGTGTAAAGTTTTTTTCTTTAAGCAAAAAAAAAAAAAAAAAGAGTGTAAAAAAAAAAATTAATTTATTATAATTACCATCATAAATCCCAGTGTATTCACTCATTATTGTGCAGGATCTTGGAACTTCTGATCAGGTTTAAGTTTATGAAAGAATCTTGTATTCATAGACACAGCCACTTGTTGACAAAGCTTCTGTGAATGTTTCCATGGTTTCCCATCACAATCTTTGCTGATTGAGACCACCATCTGTGAACAAATGGTTAGAAAGAACAAAGTTATGATTAAAAATCTTTAGAAAGAACAAAGTTATGATTAAAAAGTCCTGAAACTTCACATATAGGATCAATATAACTACATGATAGATCAGAAAATGTTCTAAAATGATCTTTGAGTGACAATCTATGCCGCTCTATGCTAGCAATTTGTTTGGAGTACACTTGGAAGGAATATCTTTCAAAAAAGCTGCAGTTTTCTTGCAGTTTTCTTGCAATTTTCTTGCAGTTTTGTGCAAATCAAAGTTGTATTTTTTCTAAGAGGCAAAAACATTTTGGCATGAACAGGAGAGAAAAGAAATGCAAAAAGTGATTAAGGGGTTTGCTGTAATTGATGCTTACTTATCCTCCTGACATGAGTAATTTGAAAGCAGATTTAGAGCACAAAAAAAGGAAATTCTTAGCTCATGAACTTATTTCCATTAAATACCATATTATTGATAACTTATCTTTTTTCCTTAATGTTCATCTGCATGACTCATCTATGTATATAAGAGTATTTATGTAAATAGTACAAACATCATATCTTTTTATATATCTTAGAATTTTTTTATTTCAGCTACAATTACTATATAAGAAGCAATTTCTCAAAACTGGTATTGAAGCCTGCTCTAATATTTCACATTTTTTGATCTAATTTTTTTTACAGAGGTTTTTTCATTAGATTGATTTTAAATGGTGTTGCAACAAAGTTTGTACAGTTATGAAAACATAATCATGATGTTGGATATAAAAGAAGTATCAAAAACTATAAAAAAACATATAGCATTCCATAACTAATGTGATACATAACAAATTTTTTTGGGTGAATTGCACAATAACAGCATTACCATGGTTTTTGGAATAAAGTGAGCATAAGAGTTTGTGCTAATTTTGTTGCAATACCCTGAAAAGTGAAATATATTTCTTTTTATGGTTTTTATCTCAAATTTAGATTCTAATGAAAAAGTTAAAAATATTTTGGTTGAACAAGTATCACCTGGTTGGAAGAGGTTTGCTCATATTACTTTAATAAGTGGATTTTACAACGTTGTAGAACAAATTGATAAAGAAAATGACAATGATCAGTTTAAATTGGAGTTATTCTTGCAGAAGCTTTTTACAATTAATCAATCGAACTATAATGAAGTGATTGCTAATTCTCTTTATACCTTGGGAAGGTATGACATTTTGTGGGATGTTGCACTGTACGGTAAGAGCCTAATTTTCTCTTAGAATAAAAATAATTATAAAACATAGTCTAGTCATTTTAAATGTTCAGCAAACTTGTTTAAAAGCTATGGCAGTTAAGTTTTTTAATTTTATGTTGAATTTCATTAGTTTTTTATTCCCTGTTGTTAGAAAACTAAAGAATGCATCAAAAATTCACACATAGCTAACTTAACAGTTAAGCAGGAAAACAATTAGATTATATTTGCTTTTGAAAGTATTATACCAGTGTTTTCTTTACAGAAGATGACTTTCTGAATGATGTTGAAGTGTGAGCTCATGAGAGAAGTGTGGCCATTAATAGGAAATTTTTATTGCATAGTTTATTTGCATGAAATAAAATTTACAAAACCATTTGACAAAGTGCTGATTCCATAGAGCTTGATTTGCTGGTATTGTAATAGAATAAAAGCACTTCTGTTAATCCAGTGCCTCATTACTTGTTGACCTGTACATATTACTTAGATGGATTAGAGGTTTTTGTTCACTCAAAGATAAAACTGGTCATTTGTTTGATGCTTGAACTAGCAGATATTATTTTCAAAAAAATTATGTTACTTGGCATAACTGACTTGATTATCAGTAAGAACCTCTTCTTCAATTCAAACCTTAAATGTGTGTTCAATTTAAAATCATCAAATTAATTCTTAAATCTAAACTTACTTTAATTCACTCTTCATAACATTATCAACAAGATGAAATTTTGTTTTAAAATCAAAGATGGTTTGTCTGGGTTTAATCTATTTTTTGGTTGTTTATCTTAATTTAGAAAATTTTGAAAAAATTCAGAAGATTTTGATTGAAGATGTTTCTGCTGATTGGAAAAGATTAGCTCGTGGAACCTGTCTAAATGACATTGATGCTATTGTTGAACAAATTGAGCAGGATTATGAGGATGATAAAGCAAAAATGGCATCATTGCTTAAGAAGATCTTTGAAATAGAACCATTGCAATACAAAAAGATTATTGGAAATTGTTTGAATAGCATAGGAAAATTCGATATTTTATTTGGTGTTGCATTAGATAGTAAGGGTGTTATATTGTGTTTCTTATGTTTGTTAAGGTTTGCTGTTTTTAAAAATTTTGTGTTTGATTCAATTTTTATTGGAATGATATTAAAAAGTTTGATTGTTCTAATTTCCAGTTTAATTACTTTTTAATTAATTTACTTTTATGTTATTAAGTCTCATAACCTTTAACATTTATATAAAACTATTAAAATGACAATAAATGTATATATGATATAAATTAATATAATGAATTAAACAAGTATAATTAAAATTTTTGTAAAGAATGTTATCAAATACATACATGTATTATATTTGTGGAATTGAATGTGGTTTTTGTTTGACTATGGGTTAAAAAGTTTAAAATTGACTAAGGTTTAAAAAGTTTAAGTTCAATAGAATCAAGAAACTGCAAATTTACTGTTTTGCAGTACTGCAAATTTCATCAAAAAAATAAAAAAAACTAACTCTTGGAAAGGGTTTGTATTTAACAGATTTCTTGATGTTAAACTTAAATGATGTTTAATTTAAAGTAAATTTAAAGTTTGAATAAATATTCCATGAAGTGTAAAAATATTTTTGAAAATTTATTTTTATGGTCTTAAGTTTGAAACAGACAGTAGTCTTTCTCTCACATGTTAATTATTCACTGTAAGACAAACCTTTTAATTCTGTAGTTGCTAACTCATTTAAAAAGTAAAAGAAAATTTTCTTATAAATTTTTATTTATGTTCTTATGTTTTAAGTTTTAAACGGGCAGTAATCTTTCTCTCACATGTTAATTATTCACTGTAAGACAAACCTTTTAATTCTGTAGTTGCTAACTCATTTAAAAAGTAGTTCAAAGTGCTAAAAGCTTTAGTAATGTATTAAATTGATTCACGAGGTTAAAAGGAAAATAGGATTTGTAGAACTTGCAATAAATGAACTTTCTGTGCCAAGGAGTAAATACTTGGAATGAAATATTCATTAAATGTTGTCACCATCTTGACTTGTTTGGGAAGAATAAAGAACTTCCTGCAAGTTTAAATCAAAATGAATTCAAAGTATTAAGAAAAATTCCTATTTTCTAGTGAGCTACGTTTTTCCTTTTATGACAGTATGTAATTGTTCAAAAATGTAAAGATCATCTTGAAATATTTTTGAATTGTGCTGGAAGTCTTTTCTGCAACTTGTATTTGTCTTGAAAAACAAAACACTTCTTTGTCAGAATATTGATATATAATTTTTCTTTTTAAAATGAAGAAAGTGTTGCATAATTTGCATGTCCTTTTAATACTCAATATTTAAAATTCCAAACAAAATAAAAAGTTTCTCAGAGATGAACAGAAGAATTAAGAGATTAATTTTCATAAAATAGCTATGAAAATATATTGCTTTAGAAATCTTTGTAAATTCAAAAATTATTTATTTTATTTAATCTTTTCATAGCATCATAGACTGTTAAAAAAGAAATATTTATTTTTGCATAATGGTAGACATAATGGTAATGCAGCAGGTTGAATTATTAAAAAGCTCTCTTTCTTTTTAGGGAATTTTGAAACAGTTTGTGATATACTGGTTGAAACTATGTCACCTGACTGGAAGAGATTGGCAAATTACACTTGCTTACATGATATTGACAGTATTGTAGAACAGATTGACCAGGGTTACAGCAATGATAAATTAAAAATGGATGCATTCCTTAAAAGGCTTTATGAAAGCGAACCTTTAGCATATAAAAAATTGATTGCAAATTTTCTCAATGCTGCAAGTAGATATGATGTTTTATTCAGACTGGGTTTAGTTGGTGAGAATCTGTTAATTAAGTTTATTTTAGCTTTTCTTCAGTATTATTCATGAAATACTTAATTTATTTGATTATGGTGTGTCTTTGACAAGAAGCCTTTTTATGCTTCTTTTTTTTTTTCCCCATTTTGAAACTGGAATGAATGAGCTATCAGTTGCCAATACCCACAGTTTTTTAATTTAAACAAAGTTTTAACTTAGACAATACCCACAGTTTTTTAATTTTCACAAAGTTACCAAAGTTTTAAGTATTATATTTCATTATCATTTTTTCATAATTTTTTTTTTTATTTTTTTGATCCTTTTACTCATTTGAATTTTTTTAGAAAGTTCTGAATTGATAATAAAGCTATTGCTTGAACATACATCTACAGACTGGAAGAAATTTGCTACTTATACCTGCTTACATGAAGTTAACTGTATTATACAGGTTATTGATCTTGAGAATGATGACAATCGAATGAAAATGACAGCAGTCCTTGAAAAGCTTAATGACATTAATCCATTGCAGTTTAAAGAGTTGATTGAAAATTGTCTGGTTACATTGAGAAAATTCAGTGTTTTATCTGCATTTGAGGAAGATGGCCATTTTGAAGGAGAAACAGAAGAAAAAAAAGCTGAATCTGTTGTAATGAAAGGTAGTGTTGTTTATAATGACGTTTTGAAAAAATTGCTGGTTATGTTGTTTTCATTTTTTATTCATAAAAAAATTGCAGAAGCTGGAGAAATTTTACAGCTGTGCATGCATTTATACCTGTCTTGAAAACATTGGCACTGCATTATTGCCAAAACTGAAATGGTTTATTTTAAATTTTAATGGCTTTTTCTTAGAAAATGCCATTAAAATTTAAAATAAACACTAAAATAAATGATGTCTATTTATTTATAGATGTAATAACCCTAAAGTTAGAACTTAACTAGAAATTTGTATTCACAAGATATTGTGGGGTTGATCCTCTGTTTCTTCTAATAATTCACTACTGGTGCCAACATCAGCAATTCTGCCTTAAGTTCTTCAAACTTTTCTCTAATGTTAATAAAACTTGCCTTCTCTTCTCAATATCTCCCCTTGGTTTTAAATTCATCAGAATTCTTTGTAAAGTTTTTTTTACTTGCTAATAAAGCTTTTTACTTATTTTGTCAGCCACTTGATAGAAATCTTTATGTCAACACTTGAAAAAGCGATATAATCAAGTAGCTCCTAATAAAAGATAAACCTATCAAATTATATCTGTTTTAAACTAAAATAAATTTATTAGATAAATTGCAAAATGTATAAAGCAATTTTTTTGCATTTCACTTTTTCAAGAGAAATGAAATAAATGTTAGGTTAACCTTAATTTTAAGATAGCTCTTGCATGAGATCTTTAAGGATTTTGAGTAAAAAATAACAGAAAAGAGTTCATCCCATAAAACTCAGATCTATGTATTCTGACAGCTAACATTAAGAAATTTTTTAATATATTTCTGACATAAGGAATGAAGAAAAAAAACAAAAGTAATTTAAAAACTTCCACTCATTTTATGCACAAATAACAGCTTTTTCATGTATGATCACTTCAAATTTGGTTCCTTTCTTTTTTAGAAGCACAACACTTGTTCTAAAAGAGCTACGAAATTTGATGGTGAACTAAAATAATTATTCTATCTCAATATTTACATCTCCACATAGAATTACCATTTAATTTTGTCCTTTTTTTTTTGACATTTAAGATAATTTAAATTTAAAAATACCGCAATTGCTCTATTTAATTTTTAAAATTTTTTACCTTAGTTTCAGAGCATGAAAAAGATAAAACTTTGATTGAGCGACTATCACCTGACTGGAGAAGATTTGCTTTTAACACTTACTTAAGTAATGTTTACAGTATTGTAGAACAAGTTGACAAAGAGAATGACAATAACAAATTAAAAATGGCTGCATTCCTTCAAAAGCTTCATGAAATCAATCCATCAGGCTATAAAGAAGTGATAGCAAACTCACTCTATGATTTAAGAAGATTTGATATTTTATTAGAAGTAGAAATGGATGGTAAGTTTTTAATTTTATGTCTTTGCAATAAGTAGTTAAGTTTATGTCTATTTATTAGGTGGTAAATTAATTCTATGTAGTAAAATATCTTGACTTATTAAACTTGTTGTTTAAATGATTTGGTGACAAATATACAAATATATACTGTGTAACTTCTTTGGTGACATCATTATCAAAAATTCTTATCTAGTTTGAACCCTCTTCTTAAAGCTTGTAATTTATTTAAACTTGTTTAATACACCAAACTAAGAATCTCAACTTTTAGCTCCTGATAAAGCTTATTCAATTGGAAGTGACGCTAAGCTTTTATATTTCTTTCATATTTCTTGTCTATAACAGCATCTTTAACTGCTTCAGTTTAGCAATAGTTTGTTTTGCTTTACATGTCTTCTTGAAACATAGTCAGTGCAAAATGGAGTGTTTTAGAATGCTAGTTTTGATTTGATATTTAAATTTTTTATATAATTTGAAGTCTAAAATAGCAGGTTTATAATTTCAAATTTATAATTGCACTTTTATTTGTTTCATTTTATTATTGATTTTATATATATATATTTTTTTCTTTGCTTTTTTTTAGAAAATGTTAAAAAATTTTGTACCATTGTGATTGAACGAGTATCAACTGACTGGAAGAGATTTGCTCGTGAGACTAATCTAGTAGACATTGATTCTATAGTTGAACATATTGATGTAGAAAATGAGGATGATCAATCAAAGATGTCATCATTCCTTGAGAAGCTCTTTGAAACATGTCCATATGAATTTAAAGCGATTATTTCCAACACTCTTACTGCTTTAGGAAGATTGGATGTTTTGTTTGGCATAACTTTGGGCGGTAAATAAGTTTCAGCATTTTCAAAATCTCAACATTTGAACCAAATGTTGATACTGAAGGTGATGTTTACTTCATAGTGTATTAGAATATTATTGAAGTAAAACATTTGTTCTCTGTTTAGAAAATTATGAAACACTTCAAAGGGTTCTGATTGAAAAAGTATCACCTGACTGGAGAAGATTTGCGCGGCACACTTGTGTACAGGACATAGACAGTATTTTAGAACAAATTGACAATGATAACCAAGATGACCAGTCAAAAATGGCCTCATTTCTTGAGAGACTGTATGAGATCAGACCTATTGATTATAAAGATTTAATTGAAATGTCTCTCAATACCACTAACCGCTTTGATGTTTGTCTTGGAGTTGCATTGGATGGTAAGAAACTGTAGTTTTGGAGAATATTGTTTTAATATTGTGTTAATGTCATGCTAAAAAGTGTAATGATCATTACTTTATCATTACGATCATCATTTTTAGTGCAAGTTTTTCAAGCTTCCACTTCATCTTAGGATTTGAAAATCACTTTTTCTTTTATTTTATTACGAAAACCAAATTTTTTAAAAACATATTCTTGACTTGAACTTCATCTGTTATTCTTCAAAAAAAAATTTTTTACTAGCAGGTAAAACAATTCAATTTAGTTAAAAGTTTTAATATCCTTTTGAATATTAATTATCTTTTTTATTAATTTCGTTTAACAAACTTTAATTTCTTTTTTTTATTTTATTATTTGTTTTAACAACTTTTTTTTTTTTTTCTAGAACATTTTGAGAGTGTTGAGAAAATTTTACTTGAGCGTTTATCTTCTGACTGGAAAAATTTTGCATATCTCACTTGTTTGTATGAAGTTGATTATATCATCGAACACATTGATCATGATTATGATAATGATCAATTAAAGTTGATGGCTTTTTTAAAAAAGCTATTTGAACATGAACCTGTACGTTATCAGGAGATCATAAAATACTCATTGATAGCTTCAAAAAGATACAGTGTTTTGCATTTATTTGAGGAGCAGAATGCTAAAGAAGAAGTAATATCTTTACTTCAGACTAAAGGTATTTTTAAAAAGTAACTGTTTTAATTTTTGGAAATAGTGACCTTTAGAAATCTACAAGTTGATAAAATACAAACTGATATTTTAGGAATCAATCATCCATCAGTAATGAATGCAAAAAGTAATATTGCAGACTCTTTCAAAGAAATGGGAAAATATGATGAAGCTTTAAAAGTTTATTATCAAGTTGATAAAATACAATCTGATATCTTAGGAATCAATCATCCATCAACATTGGTTACAAAACTTTATATAGCAGACTGTTTAGATAGTATGGGAAAACATAACGAAGCTTTAGAAATTTATTATCAAGTTGATAAAATACAATCTGATATCTTAGGAATCAATCATCCATCAACATTGCTTACAAAAAGTAATATAGCAAGCTGTTTCAAAGGAATGGGGAAATATAACGAAGCTTTAAAAATTTATTATCAAGTTGATAAAATACAATCTGATATCTTAGGAATCAATCATCCATCAACATTGCTTACAAAAAGTAATATAGCAAGCTGTTTCAAAGGAATGGGGAAATATAACGAAGCTTTGGAAATTTATAATCAAGTCGAAAAATTACGAACTGACATTTTAGGAATCAATCATCCATCAACATTGGTTACAAAACTTTATATAGCAGACTGTTTAGATAGTATGGGAAAACATAACGAAGCTTTAGAAATTTATTATCAAGTTGATAAAATACAATCTGATATCTTAGGAATCAATCATCCATCAACATTGCTTACAAAAAGTAATATAGCAAGCTGTTTGTATGGAATGGGAAAATATAATGCAGCTTTAAAAATTTATTATCAAGTTGATAAAATACAATCTGATATCTTAGGAATCAATCATCCATCAACATTGCTTACAAAAAGTAATATAGCAAGCTGTTTCCAAGGAATGGGGAAATATAACGAAGCTTTGGAAATTTATTATCAAGTTGATAAAATACAATCTGATATCTTAGGAATCAATCATCCATCAACATTGCTTACAAAAAGTAATATAGCAAGCTGTTTCAAAGGAATGGGGAAATATAACGAAGCTTTAAAAATTTATTATCAAGTTGATAAAATACAATCTGATATCTTAGGAATCAATCATCCATCAACATTGCTTACAAAAAGTAATATAGCAAGCTGTTTCCAAGGAATGGGGAAATATAACGAAGCTTTGGAAATTTATTATCAAGTCGAAAAATTACGAACTGACATTTTAGGAATCAATCATCCATCAACATTGCTTACAAAAAGTAATATAGCAAGCTGTTTCCAAGGAATGGGGAAATATAACGAAGCTTTGGAAATTTATTATCAAGTCGAAAAATTACGAACTGACATTTTAGGAATCAATCATCCATCAACATTGCTTACAAAAAGTAATATAGCAAGCTGTTTCAAAGGAATGGGGAAATATAACGAAGCTTTGGAAATTTATAATCAAGTCGAAAAATTACGAACTGACATTTTAGGAATCAATCATCCTTCAACATTGGTTACAAAAAGTAATATAGCAAGCTGTTTCCAAGGAATGGGGAAATATAACGAAGCTCTGGAAATATATAATCAAGTTTATAAAATACAATCTGATATCTTAGGAATTAATCATCCATCAACATTGGCTACTAAAAATAATTTAGCTATTTGTTTGGACGAAATGAAGCGGGATGAAAATGAATGGTTATCTTGTAAACTATTTTAGGTTCTATAAAGTTAATTTACTTGTAAGACAACATTTCTAGTTTTTTTTCTTAAAGTGTTATTTTGCACACGATAAACGCTCTGTTTGTAAGTCAGAACAGTTCTGATATTTTCTTTCGGTATGTCTATACTGAAAGTGGGATTGAGGAGTCCATAACAAAGTAAATCGTTGTATTGAATTACTGATTGAGATTTTTACAAATGAACAGAAGTTTGTTTGAAAGAAGATCATGTTCGAGCGAAAATTTATTGACGGAAATATTTTTCTAAAGAAGTTTTCTAAACAATATGGGATTAGCTCTAATAACGGACTTTCACTGAGCGCGGTTTCATTGTATGACTTTTCCATAGGGAGTAAATGACTTGGCTAGTCTAACATTAGATAATTCTTATTAAAATAAATAGTATTAAAAAAGAATTAACACCATGAAGTGGCTTCGTTCTTCATCTTTATGTTTCAATAGCATTAAGAAGATGGAAAGTATTAATTCCCTGCCAAAAAATGAAAATCTTCAAACACAATATCAAAAGATCTTAAAATCTTCAAACACAGTATCAAAAGATCTTAAAAACTTAAGGCATGAATTGGAAGAACGGACACATTTGTTGTAACACTGGAGTTCAGGAAAAAGGGAACACTTCAACTCATTACCCGATGTTGTTGTCACACCATCTCAGTATATTATTCATAAAAATAAATGTTTTATTCGATTTAAACGACTTAAAGAACCAACATCTTTTGATGAACAAAAATTGAATTTGTTTAAAAAAAAATTAGATATCGCTTACAACCTAATTAATCAAGAAACTCCTACTATTACTGTGCATTCATGTCGGAAATCTCCTACTAAAATAATAATTTCAAAATATGTTCGTAAACTTAAGCGTCGTCCTTCAAAATTGTAGCTAAATTCTATGTTATCTAGTTCATTTAAAAACAATAAATCATTAAAATAACAACTTTAAGAAGCTAATGTAAAAATCAAGAGGCTAGAAAATGAAAAAAAAAACCCCACAAATAAATGTAAAGTTTCTCCAAAAATTCTAAAAATAAATTACTAAAAGAAGTAGAAAGAAACAAATATTTTTATTATTAACAAAGTTATCATATCATAATATTGTAAAAGATAATAAACCTTCATCATTTAAATACCTTTGTGGTTTATCCATTGAAAAGTTTAATGCTTTATTCAATGTTACTAGTCCATATTTACATGCTATTGAATATCAAGATGTTAAAGGCACTGGTAATCGAGCTTTAGATAAAAGAGCTGAATTATTTTCAGTTTTAACTATTGTCGTCATGCATTACACTTGGGAGTTGTGGCACATGTTATCAGTTTCTGAAAGCACAGTTGATAGACTTTTGTTGCATGGATAATATTTTTAGAAACATTGTTTGATGAAGGTGATCTTCATCCTGATAATGGATATTTATTAAAAAGAATGCCAGAAATATTTGTCAAGATTGGACATGGTCTAACTGATATGATTATAGACTGCACAGAATTTAAATTTCAACATGCAACTAATTTTGATTTAAACACTCTTATGTTTTCTCATTACAAAAACACACAAACAGGAAAAGCATTGATTAGTATTTCACCTCATGGAAGTGGTCTTTCGTTCAGTAATATTTTTCCAGGTTCAATATCAGATAGTTCAACAGCAGAAAAAACTGATGTGTTAAGTTGGCTTAACATGAACATGAATTAATGGCTGATCGAGGTTTCGCGGTCCAAATTATTATTCGATGAAAGGTGTTTATTTAAACCGACCAGCACAAAAAAATTTGGAAAAGTTTTCACACGGGGGATGTTTCAACAAATTTTAATATTGCTTCAACCAGAATTCATGTTGAACGATTTATAGGGCATGTTAGAGATTGGTCAATTCTTAATACAGTTTAACCTATGCCAAGACTAGACTAACTTTCATCAACATGGAAGACTTTGTGTCATATTGTTAATTTAACAATGGATCCTATTGAACCAAATCCTGAAAAATAGTATTTAAAAGTATAAATGTAAAAATGTTTCTTTGAAAGTATTTTGGTAGTTTTTTTATTATTGTTATTTATTACAAGGTACTAAAATTTACAATAGGAAGTTTACGTATTAATTTATTAATATGGGTACGTAATGGTTTAACACTTTCGAAGCTCGTCTAAGAGTTTTGAGTTGCAAATAACTTGTATTCTTTATGTGGCCAATCTGGTATTGATGTATTTGAAAAGATACTGTCCATTAAACATTTTACTACATCCCACAAAATGTTGCTTTTCTGGATAAGGAAGTACTTAGCAGTTTTTGATTCAGGATGATAGGACAAAGAAAGCAGTAGTATGATTGTGTACATTTGAAGTTGTGTTTGAATAAAACAGGCAGGTGATTTAAATAAGTTTGACAATGGTTCTTTTGAACTTTCTCCTCTGATTTTTATTTCAAGTAATAAGTTTGGAGCTTCCAAAGCATCAGGACTTGAACCGTATGTTTCATCATCTGTTAAAGTAAAGAAACCACATTGTATAGCATTAGATAAAGACTGGTTTCGAAAAAACAACAATTTTAGTATCTGGAAAAATAAGGTCAGCATTTTAGGTTTGATTTTCTTTAATATAATCATGATCCATCAAGCAACATGCAGCCATTTTTGTGAAGCGATAATTAAGGTAGTCAAAAAGTGATGAAGACTTTACACTTGATTTCGGTGAAACTTTGTAACAATGCGATTCGAAAGGAATTTGTGCATCTTTTTTTTTTAGATTTTATATTAAGTTTTATTTTAAGAATATCTCTTTTGAATTTTGAATTTTCTGGGTGTGCAACAACAATTTTTTTCCTCATGTACATTTTTTAAAATTTTTTTTGAAGCAAAACGTGCTGAAGTAAGTTTAATTTGGCGAAGTGGAACCATAGGTATTGAACCTTTTTTACTACGACAATGCCATTTTTGAAGTTGTTCAGTACAAATAAGGGATAATATTTTTTCTTTTGTTTCATAAAAGTACTTTAAAAATAATAACAATGCAAGAACATGGCAGCAAATGTTTTCAAAAACATGGCCCACTGAACCAACAGGACATTCACAATGAGCTTTTTGTGGAAAGTTGTATTTAAATAAAATTACAGCAGGACGAATTTGTTCTCCGTAAGATTTTTGTGTAAGTCCTCTAACAAACAACGTATCAGGTAAACTAAAATCTGTTCAAGCTTTAACAGTCACAATTTTTCTACTTGTTAAAATAATATACCCGTTTTTTTGCTGTCCCAATTGCTGCCTTCTCTTTTATTTCAAGCATACTTTTTAAACATAGATGAAGTTATATAAGGATACAATGAACCGTCGCTAGTCCAAGGAGCAGTTAAAGGCGCGATATTTGTAGGATCCAAGAAAGTTTTATATACAAAAATTCTTTCTGCTTTTCTTTTTAGTTTTTCAGTTAGGGATGGATACAGTTTAAATTTTTGAATCTGATATGCAACTCATCTAAAGTGCCACTTGTTGATAAGCCATGGTCTGGTAGCCATTTTATACAATCTTTTTTTTTTAAGTAAAATATCATCCATTGTATTTTATTTTCAAAAAACAGATATTAATTTTTTTAATGTTATAATTACGGATTGATTTATCCCCTATGAATATTTCACCGAAATCTCATACGCCAAGACTACCCCTTATGAACCTTATGAAAGTCCCTAATTAACAGTTGTTAATAGCAGTTGTTAATAGCAACAGCTCTTAAAGTATTATTATTAGCATAGTAAGAATTTACTAAATTAAAATACACATAAAATAAATTGAAATACTAAAATCTTTTAGTATATTAAAAAATAACAGATTATATTTGAAACTTTTTTTATTTTTAAACAACAAAGTTTTATGACCAGTATTATTTTTTTTTCTTAATTAACAGATGTTGATTTAATTGTTTTCAGCCGTCAATTATTAGTCGTCAATTCGGTCGTCAATTAAATAATTAAAATAATTAAGAGAGTTGGTTCACCTTTTTTTTTTTTATTACTTTAATAATTCTATTTGGCATTTAGTGATTAAGATTTCTCAATTGTTTAAGATTATTTGTTCCCAGCATTCCTTTATTTTTTGTTTGAACTCATTGACGTCATAAAATTGATTTTTTGTTTGTTTAAAAGTCATCTTTTCAAAAGTATTAACAACCTGGTTTTTATTTTTTATATTAAAGATTTCAAATAATAGAAATAAGAACCGGTGTAACCGCAGTGCAGTAAATGCATAATCAGGTGTATATTTGAAATCCTTTTTTTATGAGGATTGATACAATTTTACCGTTATATTTTGGTATATTACTGCAGCTCTGTGTAAATTTGCGTAAAAGTAAAAACGCGCATTACAGATTTTTACCCCATTTGACCGCTTTTTTTTTACTAGCAGGTAATGGAAATCAATGGAATTTACTCTTATCGCGTCAACTTGCTTCAACTGGATTCTTAGTTTGTTAGCTTGAGTACCTTTTAAAACTTTTGTTAAATAAGTTGAAAAATTCTTTCATTGATTATATACTACAATTACCTTTAAAAGAAGTTGAAGTTGTTTTTATTAAAAATATATATATTTAAAACTATTGACTTTCTTTTAATACTTCAAGTTAATTTATTTTTATTATGTTTTTCGTATAAAAAGGAATGCTTCAAAATAGTTTTTCTGTTTTTTCATTTGTCTACATATCATGGCTCTTCAAAGACCAACAATAGACGCTTTTGACTCACTTTCTTTGACAGAAATAGGAGCGAAATTCAAATACGATATCGAAGCTACAATTCACTGGTGCAGAACTTATGGTTTACTCGCTGAAAGTATGAATTGTAGTGTATGTAACGTGCCCTGCACACAGCAAGTAAAGAATGGTTCAGTCGATCAAGTCATTTGGAGATGTCCAGTCAAGCGCTGCAAAAGGACCTTGCATAAAAAGCAGGTTCTTTGAGAAATTTTATCTACATTTGCATACAAAAAAAAATATTATTTTTCAAGATGCAAATATTAGCGATTTGTGGTATATTTTTGTACTTTCAACTTCAGATTAGAGCACTTTCCATTGATTTTGAGGCCTATATTTTTATACAATTCTTAATCAGCATAAAATTCTCTATCAGAATCAATCATAAAATTAAGGGGGAAGGGGAGGGGGAGAAAGTGTAGTAGCGCCCAATAATCATAGATATCAATAAAAAATGATTGAATCATTATGATATAACATCTTATTAAGATGTTACATTATTATATATATTAAGCTTAATATATCGTTGGTTGACAAGTAAAACTCATTAATTACAGCTTTATGGGAAATTGACATTTATACATTATGATGCCCAAATATTAACAACATATTTCAAGAAAAAGTCAATAAGTGTGTAAATCAAATAGTAGTATTTTATCTGGAGATATCACATTGATATCTCAATAAATGGAATTTGAATAAAGCAAACTAACTAAAACTTGATTATCTCAAATTAGCTGCAGAGTCACTTAATGAGTTTTACTTGTCAATAGACGATATCTTATATATGGTATAGCATCTTATACTAGATGATATATTATCATATTATTAATACCACATGATTTAACATTTTTATAATATTACATGTAACATCTTATAAAGATGTTATATTAATATTACATTTATATAGTATTACAACATCTTTATAAGATGTTATATTATGTGGGGATTTGTATCATACAAGTCCCTGTACAAAATTATAACTGCATTAGCCCATGTACAACAATATAACATCTTTCAAAGATATAATCTTATGGTTATTAAATATATGTTCTTCTTCACAATTTTTTTTAAAAAAGTACTTGTCTTATGATTCATAAGACTACTTTTACAAACTTCAAGTGTTATATAGTATAAGAATTTTATAAAACATTACTGCAATTTCTAGATTTTTTTTCAAAATTGTCCAAATACAGTTTTTTTAACTTCACTTCGGCTACAAAAATCATTGGCTATATATCTATTATGTTAAGTTCATCAGTTTTTGTGTGTGTATATTCAACAGCATACACCAGTTTAACCGTGCTTGATTCATGGTACTTCTTAAACAAATTTTGATTCTTCTTAGTGTGCTGAAAGCTCTCTCGCTAGTGGCGTTTGTTGCTGGTATCAGAAGAATAAGTTTTATCAACTTCCTGATTTCTGATAATGATTCCTTTTCAACTTCATTTGCTTCTCTGTAATACATAAAAAATTATGTGTAATAATTAGCATACAAATACGCATTTTAGTGCATATGTTAGTCAATTTGAGATACACTGACGATCGTAATTATTAAATAAATAACACTAAGGTTTATAGGAACTCCATTCAAATCTTACCTGACAAAATTAAGGACTTTTTGTAGAGCATCTAATGGTTGAGTTGTGGATTCGTTCATAACTTGTAATTGTGCATGCAGCCTTGAAGCATTCAAATCTGTTGCATAGAAATCAAGAACTTCGTTATTTATTGAACTACCTTCAGATGAAACATTTGTAAGTACTGATTCTATCTTTAGAAGCATTAAATATCCTTGTTGTTCAAATCTAGATTGAATACGGCCAATTGTCATTTCTATAGCTTCAAAATATATCTTGAAAAAGTCAAAACTAGAATTTTCAGATAATACTGATGCAGATGCACCTATTTAAAATCAACGAGGTACTTTGCGATTGCAGGGCAAAGCAGGTTTTTCTAGTTGAAGTAATTTTCTTTTGATTTCAATACGGTTCCAAAATAGCTCAAATGAATTTTCAGACCGGATAGATTTCAATGTAATTAAAGTTCTTTCAACAACTTTCTGACCTTCACTAGCCGAAAGTGTAACCTTTTGCAAGCTTTTTGATAAAATGTCTACCACGAAAAAAATAATAATGCCCAATTCAATTCCAAACAAGAAAGGGAATTTTTCCATTTGTGCTGCAGCTCCGCCTATTCGAGCAACGATCTCACTGTTTTTTGTCTCAGATTTAGCTTCTTCCCAAGCAACTTGTAGAGCTTTATAGTTTTCAGATATGGAATAAATTGATTCTGCTCTTACCGTCCAGCGAGTAGGGCAGAGTATACGAATACCGGGTGTCCCAGGGAGAATATTTTCTTTTATCTTATTGAAAAGGCATTCACGTTTAAGAGATTTTTTTATTAGCTTTGTAATTTCATGAACAGTTTTCATCGAACAGTATCTTGTACTACTAAGTTCAAAGCGTGACCATAACAATGGGAATATAGTGCTTTGGGTTAGAGGTCACATATTCACTTTGCTACTCCAGACTTGCAACCTGTCATGACGCTGGCACCATCATAACATTGACCGCAACAATTATTAATTGAAAGATTCATCCGCATAAGAACATCTTTGATAGTTGCAGTAAGACTTTCAGCTGATGTGTTTTCCATACTATAAGGTCCGACAAACACTTCATGCTCTTCCAAGTCATCTTCATCTACATATCGCAAGTAAATCACCATTTGCTCAGTGTTGGACTGATCTGTGGTTTCATCTACCATAATAGTAAACCTTTTTCCAGAAATGTTGGATGTAATTTTTCTAAGTATAGTGAGACCCATTATCTGCAGAATTTCATTTTGGATAGCTGCACTCGTAAATTTATCTTGCGACTTTCTCATCCATTTAGTTAAAGCGGGATTATCTTTGCTTCTTAGATTAAGTAGCTGAGAAAAGTTTGAATTAAATTCTTTATAATCTTTGTCTGAATTGTAATTACCACGCAGAGCAATACCTTGTCTGGCGAGAAATTGAATCTTCGTGATTATTGTTATTAAAATTGCTCTATTTACCATTTTTTCCTCAGCATAAGTTTTTCTACGAAGTTCACCAATATCTTTAGTTGTTAAAGGAATAGTTATTAGCTTCTCGATGGCTTCTCGATGAGAAAGAGCATTTCGGTGTTTCTGGATTTTTTGTAAACCGTTTTTCCAATTAGAAAATCCAGTTTTTGTGAAAACAACCTCGCTGCATTTTGAAGATGATAAATTATGCATATCCATTAGCATACAATAGCAGCATAAATTTGTATTGTTACATTCGTTGTAATGCAACCATGGAAACAGTTTGTACCATTGCTGACAAAATGATTGCTTCTGACTACCACATGTACGTTTTCGAAAAACCAACACAGGTTGATTGGGACTATTACTTAGATTCTTTTTTTGTTAGGCTGTAAAATTGTTAAAAGTAAAGTAAAAAGTAAAAAAGTATTTCAAGTAAGTTTTGATGAACTAGCCAAAAGATTAAGCACATTGGATATTTTAAAAACAGGTGAAGCTGACTTAACAAATCCTATTGTATTAAAAAGCTATTGTATCGAGTTATTGTTTTTAAAAGTTATCGTATTAAAAAATAGATGCTGGCCAAAACAGTGCAGATTTTCCAACATCACACCATTATTTAAGAAAAGTGATAATTTTCATCTAGGCAATTATAAGTCATTATCACTCACATCTGTTTCATGTAAAATATTAGAAGATATGCTTAGGTCATGTTTAGAAAAATATCTGCATGATAATAAACTCACTTACAAAGAGCAAAATGGATTTGTGAAAAGTAAACCGTGTACAACAAATCTATTGGAAACGTTGGACCATATTGTCTTGCAAGTTTAACTTGGAGAATATTGTCATATCTATTGTCTGCCAAATACCATCCTAGCTAATGAAATACTTTTAGATTTAACTAAAGCTTTTGACACCGTTCCGCTAAAAAGACTATTACTATAGTTGGAAGACCATGGTACTAGAGGATTTTATCTAAGATAAATTGAAGCTTTCTTATAAAAACGCAGACAACGTGTAGTTTTAGGCAAGTCTAAGTTGGATAGAAGAGAGATGTTCAGTGCAGTTCCGCAAGGCTCAATATTGGGCCCTATTTGTTATAATTGCAAATGACTTGCCTAGGCTGTTTAAAAGACTAACTAAAATGTTTGCTGATGATACAAAGGAGCTAACTTTCTAAAGAAGAAAAGGTTTTAAACTTACAAAACAATCTAGAAAATATGGTTGAGTGGTCTAGCAAATGTTTAGTGAAGTTTAACTTGGAGAAAAGTTTAGTAATGCAATATGGTTATAAAAATAAGTGTAGAGTTTAAAGCATGTGAAGAATTGTTTTAAAAACATCTGATTTAGAAAGAGATCTTGGAGTTGTATTCCCAAAAACTATGAAATGGAAAAATCAAGTGGTTGCTGCTTCATTTAAAGCTAATAAAATTATTGGAATGTTGAGAAAAGCTTTTACTGGTATTGATAACATCAAACTGTTGAGAAATATCTTTTTGACATACAAGACCTCTCTTAGAGTTTGCAGTTAGTGTATGGTCGCAACAAGCTAAAATGGGCAATGATTTTATTAGAAAAAGTTCAACACAGAGTAACTCGACTGAATAGTGGGCTGAGAAAATTGATATTCGAAGAACGACTGAAGCGATTAAACATTATAACAGCATTAAAAAGGAAACAAAAAAGAGGAGATCTTATTCAGCTTTAAAAATTCTTTAACAATTTAGAACAAGTTCGGCTAGTAAAAGATTTCAAATGCATATGTATTTTAAAATACAAGTTCTTCACCATGTCTGCTATATATTCTAATTTGACAACCTTTACAATTATTAAACTGATTTTTAAAGTTATGGAATTAAACACCGTTCATTTTTAATTCTTATATATTTTTTCCATTCAATATATTTTTTGTCCTACTTAATGAGTCATACTCAATGAATGCGACAAATGTTCTGCTCTCTCTTTTTACCAATAGCCAAATGCAAGTCCAGTTTTTGTTTTACTGTACCATTAAGCAATAGTCGATGGTTGTCAATCTTTTTTAAATATATATAAAAAACGATTATATCTACTTTTAAAACGCATTTTGCTAAAACTGTCCAGTTTAAGGTTCTCCCTTTAGTATATAAATATCATAGTGCCTCTTTCGGGTTACCTGTTGGTAAATTGTAAGAGATAACTTTTTGAAAAGGCTGTATTTGTTTTTCTCCCTTTTCTACCATCTTTAGTAGGTTATATTTTGTCTTGTGGTAAGCCTAAATTTTAAAATTACTAATAAGAGTTCATCATGTCCTACAAGCTAATTATTCAGTTTTAACCTATGTTACCTATTGGGCTCTTTTTATCTTTATCTACTAAGTGACTTTGGCTGAACTCTTTTGAGCACTTTCTTCTGCTAGTTTGGTATTTCCTAGTTACTTTCCTGTAATCCATTTAAATTAACGTTGAGCTGCAAGTGTATGTACAGTTGTGGACAAAATAATAGTAGTGGCTAGTAAAACAATGGTTTGTGATAATAATTTTATGTAAATTTAAATATAAATTAATAAATTTAAGCATAACAGTAATACAAACACTCAATAATGAAATGGGAGTAAAAAATGTTGGAAAAACTGTTCAAATTGCTTTAGGGAAGTCCCGAATTTTATATACGAACATATCTAGATTTTTAGGTTAAAATAGCATAACTGTTGTTTCCTATCAATTTATTTATATTAGCTTTTTGTTTATTTGGTTTTAGTAGGACTAATTAAAGGTAAGATTAATTTTAGTGTTAATTTAATGAAATATATAAAATAATCCTATAAATTTATTTTATAAATAGAAATTATGGGTCGTGCAAAGCATTGTAGTGCAGAAAAGAGACAACTAATAATTAAATTAAAACAAGAAGGGAAAACATACAAATTTATTCAAGAGACATTAAGTTGTTCTCCTATGATGATTAGAAATGCTCTAAAATGAAAAAATGTACGCGAAACAAGGGGCCGAAAACAAAAAACGACTGAATATAAAGACAGATTGATAAAACGTCCTGCTGTTGTCGATCCTTTTATAACTTCCCGCCGTATTAAAGAAGATTTAAATTTAAGTGTTTCTTCGAGAACAGTACGTAGGCGGTTAGTACAAAGTAAGTTAGTCGCCAGAAGCCCAAGAAAAGTTCCCCTTTTGAAAAAAAGGCATGTGGTAGCAAGATTACATTTTGCAAAAACGCATGCAGATTGGGCTGTTTCAAAATGGCGTAATATTTTTTGGTCTGATGAAAGCAAAATTGTTTTATTTGGGTCAAGTGGACGCAGGATGTATATAAGGAGGCCACCTAACTCTGCATACAAACCGCAATACACCATAAAAACTGTAAAACATGGCGGAGCAAAAATAAATATTTGGGGTTGTTTTTCTTATTATGGCGTAGGGCCAATCTATAAGATTGATGGTATTATGGACCAAGACATATACCTTCAAATATTACAAAATACCATGTTGCCCTATACAGAAGAAGATATGCCCCTAAGATGGGTATATATGCAGGACAACGATCCAAAGCATACCAGTCGCAGGGTAAAAAGTTGGTTCATCAAGAATAGGGTTGCAGTTATGGATTGGCCTGCACAGTCACCGGATCTCAATCCGATCGAAAACCTTTGGACGGATGTAAAAGAGGCAGTTTATAGTCAAAAACCAAAAAACCAGCAGGAGTTATGGCAAGTTGTCCAGAATGCTTGGAACAACATTCCTTTAGAACGTTGTCAAATTTTGATTAACTCAATGCCGAATAGATGCAAAGCTGTGATAAAAAACCGGGGACATTCGATTAAATATTAATTTTTTACTACTGTTTAAATAAATTTATATCATTTTTTTGTTAATAACATAAATTATTTGCAATATAACATTAAATATATTAATACTACTATTATTATGTCCAACCTGTTTTTTATACTTATATTATTATTATAAATAAAAGCAAAAATTTAAAATTTTCTACTAATTAGTTTATCATCTCACACCTATTTAATTAATAATCCAGTATTACAATTTCATTTTCAGTAACTGTTTAAAGATAATAATATTAATTCGTTAATTTTAATCACACTACTATTCTTTTGTCCACAACTGTAGTTCTTAATTAAATTGCATACATTGTGTCCTTCCCATTCCTAAACTATTTTGAGAAAGGAGCAATTTGATCAAAAATTATGTTTTGGAGGAAGACAAGTTTTCCCTCTCATATGACAGGGGAGGGAAAGGCAAAATATTTTGAGCAGTCTTATAGAAGCGCTTTTGTTATTTCTTTTTCCTAAGATTTAAGTAAAATTTACTAGTGATATGGTCAATTGGAAAGGGGGACACTTGACGAGAGAGTGTAGGATATGTTAAGGGGAGGGCAGGAGGAAAGGCCTATGAACATTCACTTAAACTATGGGAAGAGGGAGTCATTCTAGAGCCAGTAAGTCTGAAAAAAGGATTAACTTTAATGTATGGGAAGTTGGTGATGATATTTTATATTAATTAGTCAGAATGTATTTCTCCTTTTTGTGCTAAAGAGATGTCAATTCTTTCTGAAAGTTCTTACTTTTGGGTGCTTTTATTTTGGCTTTAAACTACAATTTAATCTTTAAACAAGTACTTGCGTACTCTTCATACATATTTTTATACTACGATTATGTAATAAACTTGCAGAGTATTGATTGAAGCAAAAAATGAAAGAACTACTGATGCATGTAGGAAAAAGACGAAGAGAGCTTTTCTTTTAATTTCTGTACGGAGAGTAAAATATTTTATAGGAAGCTGATAGAGGCTTTTGAAATAGAATCAAATCGTGGTGCAATGGCATAAACAAAATCAATAAGTGACACTAATGTGGATTAACCTCTAACGCAACACTAGTTACTAATTAATCTCTACCGAATGAGTCAATTTATGACGGTTTATGCTGCACTAGTAATATTTTAATTATCAATACTGGCCGGACCTTCTCTAACTGACTATTTGTTACAAAAGTAATTGACATTTCATACTGTGTTAACATCTAAGCACATTAATCTTTGGTGATACTGACATAACGCGTGTACTTTTGATTGATGATCCCCTTTGATCAACACAACTTTACAAACTATTACGAATATAGAATTCAATCGAGTACCAAGCTATCAACATATAAAATTACCCCTAATTGCTTTTTAAAGTGATATTACGGAAAGCTACCCCACCAACTATAAAATTTTCACATAAGAAATAAAATTCATTAATTTTTTTGAATGTATAAAAAGAAATAGTATCACACGAAAAAAAAGCAATGTTTCAAAACTGAATTTGAAAAAAAAGCTTCAACGCATCAATAAGTTAAAACTAAAATTGAAAAGCGCATGGAGTTGGGTTTTTTTCTTCGAGAAAGTTGTATAACAAAAAAAGATTAATAAGCATGGGACAAAACTAAACCTCGCTACTCTTGTCTTATATTTATTTAATTGTGATTTTATAGCATATTTAATCAAAATTACATCTAAAAAAAATTTTACGAGGAGAATCTCTGAAATATAGAAATAAGCTTCAGTTATTTATAATTCTTCATTTTTTAATTTCACGAATATATCACCACAATTAACAACATTTCTTGAGAAAACTATATCTTGATAAAAAAAAAAAATTGTTTGAATAAATTTAAAGTATTTACATTTAACAGCGAATTATTTTCTGTGTGAAGTGATTTTGGACTTTTTTTCTACGGTTTTTTGAATGAGCTACTAGATGGCTTTAAAATGAATTTGTTACGTTTAAAAAAAAAAAAGGAACTGCTCTTCTTTAGTACAAGAAAAGTTAAGCAAAACAGTTTTTGTTAATATTATTCTACTTTATTTATTACATAAGAAACAACTGTTTAAGTGATTATCACTTAAATCAAACTAGTATTTTTTTTTATTTTTTCATATTTTCATTTTCTTCCGTTAAATGTTTTTTTCCCGCGATTTTTTTCTTCTTCCTTAATTTAACTTCTTTTTTTTGATTCTTTTCGTGTTATATATTAAAAATAGGTTGCAGTTAATCCAGATCAATTCCTTTTGTTTGAGACAAAGCAGCGCAATTATTTGTCTATGTTCTAAAAATACCATTGTAGTTACATTCGACTTGTTTATTTTCTTATTACAGAGAGATGCGTTAAAAGTATTACAACCGTCTTCGTTCTACAATATACTGGGGAGTATATAAGACTCGTGAATTGCGCAGGCATATGGAGAAGCGAGAACAAATAGGTACGTATGTCGGAGAGAGTGTAAAAAAAAACGGTATAAAGAAAACTAAAAAATCCAACCAAAGCTTACTCAACCGTCATCTTATTAAGGCCAAAGTGTCATTTATTTGTTTTTTGTTAGTTATATCTTTAATGTTTTATCATTTTAATTCTACATCGCTTTATCATTTTATTATTTCAAAGCCATCAAATAAGTCTTATATAAGGGCACCGACTCAGGTTGATCAAGCTTTTATATGGTATAATTTTAAACTTAACAGAGAATTTTTAATGTTTTTGTCATTAAGGTTTTTTTTTAATTTGATGTTTTGATGGCTACAGATGAAGCTTGTCGATTTATCATGTTCAAAAAAGCCGAAGTTTGCCTATATGGTGATTATTAGTGATCAATATGCGCCAGACTAAAGAATTGTAATTGATACAGGTACATTGATTTAATTTACTTGATATTCTTAAAGCCTTTTTTTGTGCCGTAAAATTAAAATAGTAGGCGTTAAAATTGGGCTAAAATGCAAATAACAACATGGTTGCTAAGGGTGTTACTAGAGATGGGAAAATTCTTTTGCGGCGTAGAAAAATAAAATGGGTACTTTCTATTGATTGATAAAAGAAAAAGTTGCAGGTATTTGTAATCTAGAGAGGTTCAAAATTTTTTCAAAATAAGACATCGAAGTTATCATTTTTTTTACTATTTATTATTAGGGTAGTACCACCATAAAATGCACTCTAAAAATACTTCTTTTGTATTTTGAATACGACAAATCACCAACTCAATGAAAAATTATCACAGCAACGTCCAGAAGGCAGTCAAATGTAAAGAAATGTTTTTAGACAATCGGGAACGGAATTAATATTCCGTTAACAGCTTCGACTTCGTTTTTAGTTGTGTAAAATTTTTAATGAAACTGTTATGATTTCGGAAAGATTTATACAGAAAACATTTATCAACTTTTAAACCACTACTGAAAAGAAAACCAAATAAAAACAACCAAGAGATAAATGCGATAAATATCAGTAAGTATTATCGCTGATTTCAAACATTTATTCTAAGTTGGGATTTGTGTAGAAATTTGATAAGAAACAACGCCCTCTTAGTTTTATTATTTGTCTGATTTTTCATTGTAAATATTTTCAACTTTGAAGAAACTAGATTTTTATGAAATTATTATAACATTTTTTAAAATTGAAACTGAGATATCAGAGATTTGATATTCGGCTTTGACTTATTTGAAAAAATTAATCAAAACTCTTTTTAAAAAGAAAAATTTGCATCCCAAATAACATGCAATTTCTATCTTCTATATTGAAATGGAACTAAAATCTGTATAATTTATTATGTATTTGCATGCATTGGTCAAGACCGAGCAGTGAATGCCTCAGAGAAGAAATCGCAAAAGCATCATGGTTAGGAGTAGTAAAAATAATAACGGACAGATGTCCAGAGTCAATTAGAGAATCACGTAGAGGATGAAAATCAAATCACACGCTGATGAAAAAATTTCTAAGCCCAAATATTGCACATGCCTCAGACCGCCAAACAGCCCTTATTTACATAGAATTACTTAAAACTTCTGAGTAATAGATGTTATCCCTAAAATCCTTTATTTCCTTCAAAAATGAAACTTGTGATTAAATTTCTGATTAAATTAAGATTCTCCTGAAGGTACTTCAAGACTTATTCTCTTAGTTCTATTCTAGTGTCAATATTCGTTGTAATATTAACATTTTAAAATAAAATTAAATTCTTGCTCAGTGTATTTCTAGCCTAGCTCTCTTAGTTCTAGCTAGTGATCGACCGGAACAGATATTTTGCCGGAACCGGAACCAAACCGGTATTAGATTCTAAATATTCCTAACCGGAACCGAAACCGGAACCGAAAATAAGTAATATATTTTTAAAAAGTTAGTTCTAATTTAAACAAAAATTAATGTAGTAAAAATAACTAAAATTTTACATTTTTTTTTAAAGTTTTTCCGAAACCCAAGGCATAGAGAAGCAGTTAGACAATCCTAAAAAATCATTTAACACCTAAATGATTTTTTGGATTGTCAAAATGCACATTAATCGTTTTCCCCTGTTCGAAGTTGCGCAATAATTTTTACAATGTGCGAAAAAGATGAGTTGCAGGAGCCAAATTCATCTTTAGGAGGTTCAAAATTGTCCATTTGGATCATGACAATATGTTTAAGAAAATGAGCTGGTAAGAATCAGAATGGTGTAACTTCAGCTCAAATAATAGCGATAAAAACATTACAAGATATGAATATTAATTTAAAGTTAATTTAAACAAGAAAATTAATTAGTTTTCAAACAAAGCCAAATTTTATTAACATTAATTCTCAAGCTTAACAACTAATTTAAAAATTTTTTTAATCATTTTTATCATAATGATCATAACGGTATTATGCTAAATAAAGCTTTATAATATATATTTTCGGTAGCATTTTGAACCGGAAATCCGGCCGGAACCGAAATCTTAAATATACCCGGAACATGAACCGGAATTTCGGTTCCGGTCGTAATTTTGGCCGGAAACCGGATCCGAACCGAATTCCGGTCGATCACTAGTTCTAACCTAGTGTCATTATTCGTTTTAATATTGAATTATCTCTGTGTGTTTCTAGCCTACTTCTCTAATTTCTAGCCTAGTTTCAATATTCGTTTTAATATTGACCACTATCACTGTAACTCTAGCCTGATTCTCTTATTTCTGGCCTATCGTCAATATTCGTTTTAATATTGACCTATATCACGGTATTCTAGCCTTATTCTCTTATTTCTGGCCTGGTGTCAATATTCGTTTTATTATTGACTTATCTCTCTGTGTTTTTAGCCTGATTCTCTAATTTCTGGCCTAGTGTCAATATTCGTTTTAATATTGACCAATATCACGGCATTTCTAGCCTGAATCTCTAAATTCTAGCCTAGCGTCAATATTCGTTTTAATATTGACTTATCTCTCTTGTGGTTCTAGCCTTATTCTCTTATTTCTGACCTAGTGTAAATATTCGTTTTAATATTCACTTATCTCTGTGATTCTAGTCTGATTCTCTTTGTGGAAATTTAAATCCAAGTCTGCCGTTCCCACCGAAGTTCCTCCTGACGATTGCGTGTCCACATATTTTTTCGTCGCGCGTCATAAGAGCTGGTCGGCTCTGCCAGGTTGATGGTTTTGTTCGAATTGAAATCAATGTCCGACGTGATGGTGCTATTTCCATCTGTTCTGACATACAGCTCACTTGAGATAGAGGTTGAATAGGGATTGTAAAAATACGTTCCCAATTCTGTTCTTCCAAATTTAGCAATCATTTTTATTTAAGTCCAATTTTATTTTTTTACCAAAGTGTGTTTATTACGTTTTGAAAGTCGTTTCCTTCATCCAATTTTTTCAAGACGGAAAGACACAAGTGACCGCAGTAAGACGTGTCTCCAAACTGGACCCTTTCGCTGTTGTAAAAGACGGGACTTTTCAAATATTTAACGAGCTCGACGAGAAGCAAAACAATTCCTTCGACATTGATCATTTTCAAATTCGCGTAAAAATATAAAAATTTTCATCAAATTCCACTTCTCCCAAATCCAAATCATCACACATGATGCTTTGAAAAGAAGGCGCATTTTTTGTGATGACGACTTCTGGAAGTTTGATTTGGATGGATTCAATCTGCGAGCCGATAAAAACACCTTCAATTTTCAAAGAGGCGATGGCAAAGCACTTTTTTTGAATATATTCCAAAGGATTTGTTTTAACGAGCATTTTATTTTCCTTGACACACTTTTTTTCTTTTGTTTTCTTTTTGTAAAACAAAGAAGTGATATTTTTTTCTTTTGTGAACAACTTTCCGAAAAATAGAGGAGCTCCAGATCCTCTGTGCTTGAAAATGGACAAATCTTCAGTGATTATTTTTTTTGTTCTTCTTCCTTTTTTTAACAAAGGCGTCGTTTTGATGACTTGTTCGCGAAGAAATTTTGATATTTTTTCAGTTACTTCAATAAACTTTTCTTCTTCTGCAGTCATACCCTTTTTCTCGTCAAAAGCAACAAAAGACATGGAATATCCCGTCAGTTCTTTCGTTTCCAAGCGACGGCTTTCAAACACACTTAGCGAGATAACTGGGAAGTTCTTAAAACGACAGGACCTTTTTTAGAGGAATAATCATGATAAAGCGGAATCTTCTGGTATTGAATTGGTTTTGTTGCTGAATAAATTTCTCCAACTGATAATTTGCTTTCGTCAAAATTTTCAATGATGATAAAATTCATTTAAAAAATTTTATTATCCGTCATATTTTTTTGACTCGTGTAAAATTCTTCTAGTTTCTTCATATATTTTTTCTACTCTTTTTCGTTCTTTGATTTTATTTTTTTTTTGCGAGCATACTTAAATATATCATTAAAACTCCGCTTTTTACAAAATTAATCATTCCGCACTTTATTTTCAATTCAAAAGCTCCACTATCATGTTGAAGAGTAATGGTCAAAGAGTGAAAGTCCAAATCATTTTTAAAGCTTAAAATTTGTAATGGTATTTTTCGTAATTGGGCGTATTCTAATATTCTTCTTCGTAATCATCGGTTTTCTTCAATTAAAAGTTCAGTTAAAACCATCATCTTCACACGATTATATTAAACAGGGTAGAATGAAATAGTTATGACTATGCTAATTCTTTAGTTCTTAATTAATTATTGAATAAACTTTTTGCAATTATTTTTTGATTATGTTGTAGAGGTTTTTTTTCTTAATAAAATAATATCAAATTTTGATTAAAAAAAAAAAGCTTTTTTTGATAATTTCTTAAGTTTTCGAATGCGTCATGATATTTTTTTCTTTTTTTGAAAAATGGACATAAAACTCTCGAAAATTAAATTTGATATTAATGAACTTAATAAGTATATTTGTAGAACTTTTTACGCTGGTAAAGAATCTTTTTTCAAAATTAAATTTGGTATTCAGGGAAAAAAAATATAAGATAAAAACGAAAACGAAGACATGCGGGGTTGAATGAAATACGCTAATTGCTCACTTGTTAAATGCGGCTTTTATTAATTAAATCTCTAGAGACCAATCAATCTCTATAAATTATTTTTATAAATTTTAAATCAATTTTTGTTAAATCTATTCTAATGTAAAATATGCCTCGAAACAATTTGCTCTCAAAGAAAAAAAAACCATACTCCGAAGAGTAAGTTGCACTTGCAGTGGCCAAAGTACAAAGCGGTGAGTTTTCACTAAACAAATCTGCTCAATCATTCAGCATAGCAACTCTTCACAGGCGTGTCCACGGCATAGGTGAAACATTTGGGAGTGGCTCAAAAACGAGATTGTCGCAACAACTTGAATCATTTTTGGTAGATATCCTTATCAAATTATCCGATTGGGGCTTTGGTAGAACTTACAATGACGTCATAACACTAGTTTCCGACTATTTGCAACACCAAGGTCAATCTCATTTGTTTCCTAATGGTACACCAGGGAGAGATTGGTATAAAATTTTCATAAACCGGTAGAGTCGTAAGTTAAGCATCAGGGCCATAGACAATATTTCATCACTCATAGCCGCTTCTTGCAAGCAAGATATAGTAGCAAAGTGTTTCAACACACTGCAAAGAGAATTCAACGAAGCAGGAATCAATTAAGATACTTCATGTCATTGGTGGAATTTTGATGAAATTGGCTTTTCTGGTGATCAAGGAAAGCAACATATAGTTTGCCGGCGTGGTGCAAAACGACCATTGAAATTGGTTGGCAACAATGAAAAAATCCATTATACAGTCTTGCTTCATATATTATTTTTAAATAAAAAAAACGCCCGTACAGAAATTGGTCCAGACGATGCCGTTTACGCCATATCTCCATTCGGAAGGATGGAAGATAAGCAATTTGTGAATTGGCTCACTGGCGTGTAAGTTCCTGCCATTAAAAAAATTCCAGGTAATTAGTTTAATCTTTACATTAATCAATTAATTACTTAATTAAGTAAATCTAATTATAGTTATCCCATTGTAGGCATTCATATTTTAGTCGTAGATGGACATGTGACACATGTCACCTATCAGGTCGTACTAATTTGTATCAAAAATAATATCTTGTAAATTTGCTTACCAGCTCATTCGTCACACATTCTGCAGCCACTAGATGTTGGTGTTTATTGTCATGTCAAAAGAGTTAGTTTATTGTCATGTCAAAAGAGCATATTACTTCAACAGTTTTATGCAGAGAAAAAGTTCAGCAATTTATCAAAAGAATGTTAGATGTACCAAGGTTCGATGGGGAGTGTCTCAGTAAACCTGAAATACTCGAAAGATTACAAGATGCTGAGAGCAAAAAAGCAGCAAAGCAAGCTAAAAAACAACCTAAGCTAAGCTTTAATGACGAGCAGTAAATAAATCAAACAACAACAGCAACTCCAACAATAATAACAGCTGCAAACCAAGTAAAGTGTAAAAATTGCCGCAAAGTTTTAGGCGAAGCTTTAACAAGTCAATACATGAAATGGTATCATTGTGAAAATTCAAAATGCAAGGTTTGGCTTTGTCAAACATTCATACCAAAGTGATATGTAAAAGGCGCTGAACTTTATTGCACCGAAAAGTGCTGCACAAGTGACAAATCAGCTCAACCTCTAGTACCTCTCTACGACTCAACATCATCACAAAAATAAATTTTTTTTTTTGGTTGCTTTTTAATTGTTATTATTGGTTGTTTTTTAAATTATTATTATTGATTGCTTTTTGTTTTTTTTAGTTAAGTGTTGTTTTAATTACTTTTAATTACTTTTAAAACTTTTTTTACTTGATTTGTGTATATTTAAATACAGCTCAAATTTCTCTACTATTTTCTTCGAGCATTATTTGATCTGCCAAATTTCTGTTTTTTCGGTCGTTGAAATATTTGTAAGCGAGGTCGTTATGATACGCTGCATTGTCCAACCTGCCCACGGGCTTGCTCCATTCCTGGTACATGTCGGTCGAGGTGAGTCTTTTATCCAAGTTTGTGCCTGGCCCTGCAAAGTTCATACCAGGAATGTGCATTTTTCCAGGGAATTTAGCCCACGGAAGCTTGATTTTGCTGGACAGTTTGTTAAGCGATTCAACCAATTCGCCTCCTTTTGTGGACACAACAAATTTGTTTTTGGTCATTCCGCAAACATCACAAGTTCCTTTAAGCATATTTCTGTTGTTTCTAGAGACTTCGTTTCTCCAATAAATCGTCTCTGTTTTTCTTTTGCATTTGACACTACATTTTACACATAAATTTTTTTTTAATTTTAAAAAATGAAAGTGATTGATTTATCATGGAATATTGGAAAGAACAAAAGGAACAACAACAAACTTTTGCCGAGAAGCATGAGAGGAATCATCATCGGGATGAGAGGAAGCATCATCGGGAAGTCAGGCTGCGGAAAAACAACTTTGCTTCTGAATTTGCTGCTGAGACCGGGATGGCTCGATTACAACAATTTGCAAGTTTTTGGGAAATCTCTTTTCCAACCTGAATACAAAATACTTAAAAGCTCGTTCTAGAGAAAACTGCCAAAAGAGATTATTCTCGATTTGTTCAACATTCAAAGTAAGATTGAAAAAATGAACGCGAGTCCTGAATCAGTCATTGAGGAGATTTCAAAACAATGAAGCGGAAAAACCGACATAGAATGCCAATTTTTTGAAACAGCCGACGACGTGCCTGAACCTGAAGATCTTGACGCCACGAAAATCAATTTAATGATCTTTGACGATTTGCAATTGACCAAACAAAACAAGTGCGAGAAATATTATATCAGAGGAAGGCATTCCAACGTCGACTGCTTTTACCTGGCTCAAAAGTTTAGCGTCACTCCTTGGATTTGACAAAAAGGAATATATATACATGGAGAAAAAAGAAGATCGTGCAAATCCTAATAAAGTGACAAGTTTTATCGACACCTACGAATATGAGAATATTGTGAGGATTGAAGAAACGTCGGTGCTTAGAGTGACAAACGACATTATCGGTTCGTCTTATTTGGATGGAAAAAGTGCAAACGACGTTTATTCTTTTTATCCAGAGGTTAAGCCAGGAGCGAAAGTTGTGGAAAAACCTTTTCACTTGATATACCTTCCAATTGTGGTGAGTAAAATTTCAAGAATGGAGAGGCAAACTGCGGACCAAAATGGAAACTCGAACAATTTTAGAGGTGAAGAAATTATCGTGAGATATCACATCAGAGAAAGAATATCCTCAGTGCTGCCCGACCTTTCGGTGAATTTTTTTCTTTTGCTAAAAAAATGAGCAATTATCAAAAAATTAGATTGAGTATTTCACAGGGTCAAGCTGATAAAATAAAAAAGCCATTCAAGAAGAGAACAATGTCAGTATAAGGCTGTCTCATCAAGATTTGGATGGAAATCACGTCCTGGCAGTGACAAAGTCTCAATTGAACAAAATTAAAAAACCGTAAGGCAATGGAACTGGTGTCACACTCAAACTGAGCAAAAGTCAGTTGATGCACAACTCAAAAATGGAAGGAGGATTTATCGGTGCGTTACTTCCTTTGTTAGGTATGCTCGGAAGCACTCTCGCAACAAGAGTCGTCCCAGCTCTCGCCACAGGACTCCTTGCAGGTGTAGGCTCCTCTGCCGGTCGATAAAATTACAGGACGAGGCGTTGTTTACATGAACAAGAATGGAAAAGGATTGAAATTAATCGCAGCAGGATCTGGCTTATTTTTAAGCCCTTGGTCTAAAAACACATCTGTCAATAGAGATGGATTGTTCCTGAGAAGCGGAAAAGGATATGAATCTGTTGTATCCGGTTTATTGCTCGGGCCCAATTCACCCTTTTCCAGCAACCCCTTTTTAAATTTAATTCTTTGAAAGACCCAAATTTTTTTTGAAAGCATTTAAGTGTTTTCAAAGAAAATACGCTTTCACCATTCCAATATCCCCCGTTGAAGAAATAATCAGCGGTTTGTCCTTATCAACAAACACATCAATCACGCTTGAAAAAGAAACTATTTTTGAAATTCGAAACAACTGCTCTAACCGCTGCACGCGATGAACCTGCATTTTGTCTGAGACATTTTCTTCTTCAAACTTAAAGCTTTATAAAAAAATACCTTGAGTCTCAATTGAAAACATTAACTTACCCCTCTCGCGATTCACTCTAAATTCTGAAGTCGGCTTAATCATCTTACACATGTCGCTAAATCTTGAAACCAAAATCCTCCTCTGAGACTCTGAACAAAAAGAATAATGATCAAACAAAATCACGTTTTAAACGCTCTCCGTCGCCACTTTAATACTGTACCCAAACTTGTCTGAAGATCTCACATCGATCGTCAAACTATCCAAATCAACAATCGAAAGCTTTACCGTGCTGTCACTTTTCATCGTTTTAAACGCCTTGCTGATATAACTCTCAATACTCACATGCAACGTGGGTATTGAGAGTTATATATAAATAAAAAAACATACTCCTCAAACTGATCAGCAAAAAGATCAACTTCAAACATCAAATTGATCGTCGTCTTTGTCTTCACATGAATTCCACCTTACATCCCTTTGTGTAATGGAGCAATGCCAAATAGAAAAATTCTATGATATTAATAAACTGGAAGACTGCAGCAAAATAGTAGATGGAGTAGCTCACTAAACATGGAACCATTTTGCTCCCGGTAGCAATAAATTATTTGATATTTTGTATTATTTATTACATCTCAAGTTATACATGTATATAAGTAATAAAGTAAATGATCTCAATTTCTTTTTATCATCCGCCTTATTTCTTAAAATATTTAGAATGTCTAGTTATGTAAATTTAAGCTTAACACTTTGTTATATAACTGTTATCTTTAATAAGTAAAAGAAAGTTAATGTGACTGGTAAGACGAGGCGAAAATTTTCAAAGAATCAGACAGACTTTAAAAGAATTTAGTTTCTATTGTATAAAACAATATATTTTGAACTATTCGCAACTAGCATGGTTTGCAAAAAAAAAACAATAACGCTGCAAGTCCATGATTAAAGACATCTTAAACTGTTCCGAAAGACGTTTTGTTAAGATGTCTTAAAGACGTATTAAACTGGTTGTCGAGAAATGTCTTAAAGACCCATGCAAAAGGCGTCCTAAACACGTATTTAACTAGTTGCAGATGTCTAAATGAGTTTAAAATAAGTTAAAGACGTCTTAAATACGTCTGATGTTGGGTAAGTATTATCTAATACCATTTCTTGAATATCTACTCACCAGTAGCAAAAAAACCAAAATACAATTGCCAGATGTTGTACAGATGAAAGAGAGCAACCTTGATTGTTGATATGGTTGTTAATAACTTCAAATCTAGTATTAAAAATGTTTCCATTCTAAATCTATACCGCCTTTTAAATTCTATATCTTTGTTGACGCCTAAAGAATTGTCTCAGCCAATAATAAATCTTGGTTTGTGCTTTGACATAATCCTCTTATTTCTTAACTGCAACTCATGTCGATGCATTTTTCTTTTCTGTAAAACAAGATTTTTTGCTATTTTAACACTTATCACATTTTTCTTTTCTGTAAAACTATTTCTTCTCATGAGCTCTTTATTGCTATTTTAACACTTATCACTTCACTTATAAATTTAAATTCTGTTTATTTCTAAACAGAATTTATTTCTCTGCTATATTATATAACAATGCAGATTTAGATAAAAAAGATAATGTGTCTTAAAAGATAATGAACAGCATTGTTGAATGGGTGAAATAATAAAGCCGGGTGAACTTTTACTATTAAATTTTGTAAGCGAAAAGATTTGGCCGTTGATTGCGAACAAAGTAGGTTTTTTGAACTGAAGTGTTTTTATTTTTTGAAGGAAGTAAGTTTCTTGCTTTATTTCTCTTTATTACTTTACTGTAACGAAACTTGGATTCGAATGAGATTTCTTCATTTTCATGTTCTAAAATTAAATGTAATAACATTAAAATAATGCAAAAACAAAACTTTTGATTGACTTAGAAAAAAACACTTTCGGTCCTTTTTAATAAATAATAAAAATAAATAATAAATGAAGATGGTAAAAATTTGGTTTACTTTTAGATTGCTTTAATGTTTTAATGTTGCTCTAACAATTAAATTTGCCACACTCCAAGTGGGATAATTTAAATTTACTTGTGAACTAAATTTTCAAATATAAAAAAATTACTTAACCGTAAAAGCCATGAAGCTCAACAACAAAACTTAATATACGACTTAAAAGACCAAATAATTTATTGTAATGACTTTAATCATATCTAAAAATACTTTCAGCAAAAAGGCCAAAAAAAATTTACTTATGCAACTCTTTGATGAAACCTTCGCTTAGAACCATAAAAATAACGAAATACTTCTAAATACTTCTCAATATTTTTAGACTTAATAATAAATGTACTTTTCAGTTACTTGAAATGTGTTCAACACGAGGTTTCAAAACTTTCCTTAAAAAAATTGCGTAGTTAAAAAACAAATTGTATATTTTATTTCAAAATTATTATCCCAAAAATTAGTTTTGGATGTCGCTTACGCACATTTAAAGCGTTTTAATTAGGGTTCCATTTAATCTTTCCACCATTCCCTCGCATTCAGGCTGGTATGGACTCGGGTTTTTCTTCTTAATATTTATCATACCGCATAATTCACTAACCAATTTCGAAAGGAAGTTAGTACCTCAACTTTTTAAGAATGTTCGTGGGGCTCCGTATCTAAGGACTATATTATCTAATAGTAACTGTAATAAAATAACTGTGTCAGTAGTAGATGTTGCGAAAGCTTCTGGCCAGACTGTCAATCTGTCATGAAAAACATGTATATATTTATTTCTGGAAAGAGTAACAGGGAATGATCGAACAACATCACAAACAACTTAGTCCCAAGGTTCTCCTACCGGGATGGGTTGTAATGCGGCTTTATATTGTGGAGTGTTTCCTTTTCTCTCGGAGCATTCTGCGCAGCTTTGTATCCATTTTTCCGCCTCAAAGTACATTAATGGCCATAAGTACCTTTTTTTAAGTAAATTGAAATGTCCTAACATAGCATGATCATGTGCCCAGAATAAAATATCGCTCCTGAATTTCGATGGCATGACAAACTATTTATAAATCCCTTCGGTTGATTTCTTGCTTGGCTCGTATATGTGATAGAGTATCTCGTTCTTGTCGAGCAAATATTGATTAATGTCAACTAATAGTCGCGCCGCTTTTTTCATGTTGTCAGGGATAATCTTTTCATTTAAGTCATTTATCTTGTGAAGCTATTCGAGGTCCACTCTTTCTGGCGTTTAACCTCCTCTTTTTCTAGTGCTATTTCGTTTTTTATTATAAATTATTTTGTTTCTCTGATTAAGTCTTTCTTATATATTGATTCAACTTGCCTAACATCCAACTCTTCCTTCGCTAAATTATGGTTATTTATTGAAAATAGGAATGTATCATTATTGTCTGTTTTTTTATTATTATAGAAATAATGTTTTGTTTGACGTTAGGTTTGGTTTCAGGTGTCAAATTTTTGTTTTTAAAATCAACCATCCCATTATATTCGGAAAGGAAATCTTTCCCTAATATTATGTCATAGTTTAAATTATCTATTACGCATGTTCTAAATGGGTAAAGTATCTGCTGAATCTCAAAGTTTAGTGTTACCATTGCTCGTATTGATAGTGCATCCTTGTGGGCGTAATTGACTTTTTGCAAATCACTTAGGTGTAACGTGTAATTTTAAAATAGTGTAGAAAAAAGTTATAACTTGTGGCAGTTATTGCAGCACCAGTGTCCACTAGTAATCTCCTCCACTGGTTATCTCCCTTTCTACATATCCTTAAATAGGATGGTTGCGAATTTATTGGTGTTTTTGTATTTGATTGATGATTTGATAAGATCCTGGAACGTGGGGCACGTCCAACGGAATGAGGGGTTTATCTAACATGATCTGCACTGGACTGGGAACAGAAAGAGGTTTTTGAGGTTGGTTTATTTCAATATTTGTTTCTACTTGCATGGCGCTTGGTAAAGGTTCACAATTATTACAATTGGAGACATTATTTTTCGGTGGGATAATTGGATTGGTTTTGCTCACTAGTGATTCTTGGATTTGGTTTAAACTTTTTATAGAATGAGCATCGTGATTTAATTTGCATCCATTGCCGTGGACTATTTTATCAATAGCTTGTGAGTTTGACAATGGGCAGTTATTTTTTTCTCCTATATTAAATGTAGCATCTGGAAAGCTGTATGGGGAAGGTTTGAGGTAGTTATTGGAAAAGGAGGGGTTTATTAGTGTTTGGGAGTCTAAATCGTTATTATGGAAGGTATTATGGTTGCAGTTCTATCTTAAAACTTTTAAAGATGGTTGGTGTCTGGAATTCTCCTTAATATACTGAGGTTTTGTCCGGGACCTGCTAATATCATCATCTGGGCTCTGATTGTATTTTCTATTGTTATAGCTTTTATCTTTATATCTTCTGTCATTTTATTGCCAATTATTTTTTGTTATGTTGTTTCGCGGGTTTCTTTGGAAGTTTTCTAGAGGTGTGGACCAATTGGAGTTGTATTTATTGTCACTGTTTCTAAAATAAGGTCCATAGTTGAAGAATTCAGGTGGTGGGTTTTTGGGTAAAGAAATCCGGGGATCATGGAAGACTTGGTTGCAGTTTCTGACAATATAACTTACATTATGACACTTGTAGCACTTGTTTTGTGATGTAGCTTGGTTTTCCGTCAGTTGTTTTGATTGTTTTAGTTCCGGTTTTAGTCTTACGACTTCTCCAGTTGCATTTTCAGGGTTGGCTAAGTTGGGGGGTGTCGTATTGTAAGCGTTTAGTGGAGGTGCATCAATTTCTGCAAGTGCAATCGAGTTTGTCTTTGCAGTTTTAGTTTGCAGTTTGGCTCTCATTACGGCGTAAACTATTCTTTATTCATCGCCGTTAAGCACAGAGTCGTTGACGCGTGCTATCCTGTCTGCTTTTCGGTATATTGCTGATTCACTTAATAGGAGTCTTTGTTTAAGGTTAGGATTTACGCCTTGTATGAATAAATTTCACTTTGTTTCTTCGGAAACATAAAATTCTTGGCACAACTCTTTCAGGTTGGCTCTGAATTTTTCTAGACTGTCATATCCTTCTTTAAGACTATATAGCTGCGTTTTTTTTTATCTATACACGCTCAGGGGGTTTATACTGAATTTGAAAAGCTTGTATGAGTGAGTCTATGCGTTGTTTGGTTTTATCGGGCAGAGACTCGTAGAATGTGAATGCTGACTGGTTTAGACACAAGAGAAATGCACAAAGTTGGTCATGGCTATTCCAATTGTTAAAGGTGGATATTCTTTTAAACTGAAGGAAATTTTCTTTTATGTCTACTTCGGGACTTCCATTAAATTTTGGGAGGCTGGATCTATCAACTGAGGGTCTCACGGAAAGAGTTAACTTTTTAAGTAGGATTGTTAGAAGGGTTTCATCATTTCGTTTCTCTGGTGTATTTTTCATTTCTGATCTTTCTGTTATCTTTCTAAGATTCTTTCAAACCGTTTGTCGTTCACGTCGTTGCTTCCTATCAAATTTCTATTAAAGTTATCTTGTGGTGTACCTCGGGAGTATTAACATTAAACGAAGCAGGGGAAGTTGAGAAAAACAGTGGCATAGAGTTTGGATCTTAGCGGTTCATTCTACTTGTACTTCTCGTTATTTCCTATATGTTTGTTTTAGAGTTCTTCTTACAAAGTTTTGTCATAAACTTCTTTTTATACTCTTCTTCAATTAAGTAACTTCTTTTAAAAAAAAAACTTTATAATCTTCTCATAAGTTTCTTCTTCTAAATTCTTCTAAATTTCTTCTTTTAAACAACTTTTTTTTAAAGTTCTTCTTTTAAATTTCTTCTCATAAATATATTCTTATAAATTACTTCAAAATGGTGAATGGTAAGTAATGTTCTTAACATTTATGTGATAGACATTAATACTGAATTCTGCAAAGTTTTCTCTAATTATAAAGAAGTAGAGAAACGAAATGCATCTTGGTGAGACCTCCAATCTGAGGCGGGATTTTTCTGCAATATCTATATGAATATAGGGTAGTGGGGATGGGGTTTAGTGTGTGGTAAGTTAGGGGGTTGAATGTATAGGTGTATGGGGATACCTCTTGGGTCTATGTAATGGAAGCACTCTGAACTTTTTTTGTTAATGCGTGTACTTTTTCTTACGCGCAGTATCGTTTAAATACTAATATAAACAACTCTTTTTCATTAATGTATCGTAATCTATAATAAAAGTCTCCACTTTAAACTATGTTAAAATTATTTCTTCTACTCTCCTTTTGTAAAGTTAAAACTCCGACCTACTTCTTTTTGTAGAACCTGAAAACCCTGTTATCCACTCTCCTTTTTTTATTTCTTAAAACTCCGCAGTTCTAACAATGCTGTAGTTACCCGTCCATCTCTCTCTCCATTTTCTCTGCCTGACTGTCATCACTTTTGTCTCTTTCCTTTTTTTTATATTGGTTTTACTGCTTTGAGATTTTTCATTTTTATTTGTTACTGTGTAAAATATTGATTAATGTTTTTGGGTAGTTGTATTGCTATAAACAGCATTTTGCTTCACTTGGAATTAACTTCCTTACAGTTTTTTCAATATCCAGAACGGACTATTCTTAATTTGTATCAATCTCTACAGTCATTTTTCGGTCAGGTTTTTTACATGATTGACCTTTTTCTGGACTTTCTTTTTAATCTGTAACCCAGATCCACAATTTGATAATACGAATATTGTGTTTTGTTTGAACTTTTTTGAATATCTCGAAATATAAATGATAATCGTCATTAAAAATTTTCTCGTTTATACTTGCGAATACATTTTCTTTATTTTCGATTACTTTTTTAAAACTACGTCATGTTGTTCTATGGCATTGCTGTTAGTGAAACTTGTTGGAAAGATCCCAGTCTTAAAGAATAAAATCAGATCAGTAAATTTATTAAGAAACAACTAAAAAATTTAATTTTAATCGAATGTCTAAAACTTACGTCATCCAACCTTAAAATCCCCACTAACTTTGGCACTTTAATAAATTTTTTTCTTCGAATAGAGAGAAAACCCAGTAAATGGTAAGAGAAAGACTTTTAGGACTTCAAGGCTAATTAGTGCAATGACCGAATTCAGCACAATCCAGTCCGAATAATGAGAATGATGGCCAAGGATCTCTCTATGAGTGCGCACATAAATGGAAATGTTAAAAAATATGAACCTAAGGCTACGTCTTGAGATAAATCCAAAAGTTACATCATTACTCAAATCAGGATCCAAAAGTCAAAGCCAAAAGACTTAAAAGAAGTAAAAAACATTTGTCCATTGTTAAGAACCAATCCACCAATAATTCTTTTCTCAGATAAAAAAACATTTTACTGTGGATTACGTTTCAAATGACAGAGCTTATCGCTATATTAGCTACTCAAAGCCAAAAGATGGACAAAACATACTGCTTCTGTGATGATGATTGGAGTTGTGACCTGTAATTGCCTGATGATGTCCTCCATTTTTATGAGTTCAGGGGTCAAAGCCAATGCAGATAATTACATTAAAATCTTGGATGACAGTGCCAGCAATGGATTACTTCTAACTTCGACCCTTATGCGAAATTTGAGTACTAGCAGGATGGAGTTCCACCCCTTACAGGCAGAAAGATGCAGTAGTTGGTCAAAAAAAACATACCTATTTTTTGGGAGAAGGAATTGTGACCACGAAACTCTCTAGATTTGAACCCGTTGGATTACAGTATGTTGGCATATTTTGGGTCAAAGGCCTGTGTATCTGCCCACAACAACATTGCAGCTCTGAAAGCCTTTGTCTTTAAGCAATGGAATACCACGCCCATTATATTATAAGTTTTGAGCTATTAAGTGTTCACAGTTTTCATGGGAATTAATAAGATGAATTTTTTGGGGGAAAAACTTTATTCTTATTAATGTAGTGATTAAGACATATTTTTCTTTCAAATAAAAAATGTAAACCAACAACCGACCATGTGGTTTTTATGGAGACTTTTTTGATATAGAGATGAAACAAGGTTTTACAGCAGAAAATGTATTTAGCAATATGTAAATAGAAAACATATAGCATAAATTATGGTAGGATACATACACGATGATAAAAAAAATGAATCTGCATGAAATAATATAAAAATACTTAAATGAAATGTCTAAAAGTAGTAAGTATACACCATAATTAAACAAAAGATTTCCGATACAGTAGTAAATAGTAGAAAAGATACATTAGGACATAAAAATAGAATACGTATATGCAAGGATATTAATGATGTAATAGTAGAAATATACAGCATAATAAAAAAATCAGAATAGATATGCAATAAGAAAAAAAATAGAAAATATATATCGTTCAATTATGTAAAACACAAGCAGTAGTACAAAAGTTATTTATATGTTGAATGTTAAAATGCATTTAAATAAAGGTTTAGATGAAAGGTTTATACTATAATGTGTTTTGGACTGCAATAGGTTTATAGTATACCGTACTCTGGACTGTCCTTTTTGTCAGGTACTGCTAATGCTGATTGAATGTAGCTTCTTATAGAAAGAGCCTTATCATAGAAACCTTTTTATAGAACCTTACTGATTCAATTTAAGAGTTGTTTTTAAGTATCATACTATTACTTGTTAACTATTAAGTAAGAAATTAAACTTTAAAAGCAAACAAAAACAAAACGGCTTCTCTCAACAATACTATTAGTTGAAAACAAAAACCAAAAGTAAAAATCGATTCCTATAAAGCAGTCATTGAAAATAAATAATTCCTTTCTTCCTAATTATCCAAATCAACCAATTGGATCACATGATTTTCAACTGAAAAACAACGCAGATGAAGACTTATGTTTGTACAACTACTTGAAACGAAACGAACGAAGACTGGAAGTAAAGCTTGAGTTTCAATAAACTAGCAGTTTTTTCATTAACAAAACTTCGAATACATGTTTTTTGTATTAAGTTCCTCATTTATTTTCTAAATGTCTACTCAAAGTCTTAAATTCCACTTAATGTCTACTCAGTGTCTTCTCAATGTCTACTTATTGCCTTAAATAAATGAAAAAATACAGTCACGATTACAAGCAATAAATATTCCGTAACAAAATAAAAGAAAATGGATAATCTTACATTAATTTGCAATTACGATAAATGATTAGCATTTTTCTCGAATTTTTGAACCGAAAGCCTGTTAGATCAGAAAATGTTTAATACATTGAGAACTACGCTCTACATTAACAGAGATAATTGGTGCATAATTGAAAGTTTAGATCTCTGTAATAGTATACCTTTGTGTAGACATATTTTTATATGATACTCCGAGCAAGTCCGCTATGGTATTCTTATAATATCAAGCCGTTGTTTTTTTAACAAACAATTTTTAGTTTACCTTTATTTAATTGCAGCTCCTCTGATTTTATCAAAGTTTTCTCTACAGCTTCTGTAGCAACTTTTTATTGCAGATAAAAAGTTGCTACAGAAGCTGTAGAGAAAACTTCTAGTTCTAGTTTTGTTGTACCCACAATATGCCAAATAAAACAACTCCTTTGATATTTTCATCGAAATTGCCCCCTCAACTTCCAAAACATGTAATACACGTTTACTTTTCTAAAATTGCTAATAGTAATTGAGGCATGCGAGCCAAACACCTTATTTGGTTTTTAATAACTGGCATGGTAGAATGGTTTTCATAAAAATCAAACAGAAATTACATTGTAATTTGAAAAAATATTTTCTCATTATCAAGAATGATATTTTTCCTTGGGATTGTAAGATCATAAAATAACAATGTTAATTAAAATGTAAAAAGCTTGCTATGAGTTCCCAAAAATGAAGAGCAGAAAAAAGAAGAGTTCTTTTCCTATAAAAATATATTGCATCTTGAGTGTTTATTTTCATAGGTACTAAAGCATATAATATATTTGAAAGAAAGTTGATATGATATTGGTGGATTAAAGTTAAAGGTGTTTATTAACTTTTTCCATGACTCAATGCCATAAAGAAGTAAAAAATAATGTTATAACAAAAAAAGTATTGTTGAAAATACTTTCTGACTTTTGAGTTTTAGAAATATTCAACACTTTTGACTTAGAAATTTTCTTCTTCTTTAAATCCAAAAAAAAAAAAAAAATATTGGTAACAAAAAGTTTTAAAGTCCAAATAAACTTCATATTGTCCGAAAGTATTTTGTTTTCATAAATAAAGATGTCGTGAATAATGTCTTCAAGATGTAATTAGCGTGTGCAAAGGTGTTAATGTTTTTTGGTGCTAATGAGTGTAGGTGTTAATATTTATAGCTGCTAAGGAGTGTAGGTATTAATGTATGTAATTTTTATTGCATTAAATGTGTGAAAATGACGCGATTGTAAGAGTGTATTAAAAGAGAGAGCATTTTGTAAAATGTATTGATTCGCAGTCAGATGTAAAAATATTATCAAGTTTAAAAAGTGACTCTTTAGTGTCTCAGGGAATGTCTAAATAATTCCACATAATATTTGGTGGCGACTACTGCCAAGACGAGCGAAACCTACGAGTTAGCGAACAATGGACTAAGAACGAACTTACCAGAGAGAAATCAACATGATTAGAATAAAGATTAAAAGCATAGAACGCAACACGATTAATGGCGACAAATCAAGCATAATCTTGGCGCTGGACAAAATAACAAATTTATTGGGAAGATTTGAAATGGCAAAGGATGAGCTGACCAGAAAAATGCTTGACGACGGCGAAAACATCGGTTCGGTAGAAGAATGGCTTTCGAAACCAGTAACGGAAGTAGAAACAGCGATTGAAATTAAAAACAAAATGAAAGACATGTTGGATTGGATAAACAAAAACGAATGCATCAGAAAAATCGAGTATGAAAAACAAATCATGGAACAGCAGTTAACGATACAAAAAGAAGCAGAAAAAGCCTCATTGAGAAAACTTCAAAGAAAAGAAGAATGGTATCTAAAGAAACTAAAAATGAAAGAAACATTGTGCAAATCTCTTGGAAACGAAAACAAAGCTACTCGGCAATCCTTCAAGCTTCAAAAGTACACAATCACAAAATTTAATGGCGATTATTAAGACTGGTTACGATTTTGGAATCAATTCACTGTAGAAGTCGACAACTCAAACATATTAAACATCAGCAAATTCAACTACTTACTGGAACTCGTCGAAGGAAAGCCCGGAGTGGACATACTTTGTTTACCACAATCATTGGAGGTATACGATGAAGCTAAACGCATACTACAAGAAACTTACGGAAAAGATATTTGGGTTCACAAAGCATTGATCAAAGATTTGGAAGGATTGACGGCTATACACAACACGCACAAAATCAAAGAAGTTCACGACTTTTACGACAAGCTTGCGAGAACTGTACGAACATGAAAACTACGCAGAAACTACAAACGGTTCAATCATTCGTGTATTCTTTGATGGATAAACTTGGACCAGTTCGTGAAATACTCACACAAAACAATGATTGATGAGAAGAATGGGGACTGGAGCAAATTGTGGAAAAGTTACAAAAGTACATTGAAAGGAATCCGTTGAACTCAACTTTTAACCCAAGCGACGAACAAACCAAGGGCGATAAAAAGAACGCAAACGAACAGTCAAGGTCCTATGAACATCGAAGCACTACATTCAAACAATACAATGGCGGTCTCTATGACAAAGAAATCATAGCAAGTAGCGTTAAGCATGGATGTATCTACTGTGGGTTACAAAATCACAAAAGTAAAGATTGTACAAAGGTGCTAACTGTTGCAAGACGCAGGGAGATTCTAACAAGCAAAAGATTGTGTTACAACTGCATTGGTTACGGACACTCGGCGGTAAATTGTAAACTAAGAGGATGCAGAAAGTGCAACAAAAAACATCAAACGTCCATTTGTCAAGATGGGAACGCAACAATGGATGATAAAATGGAAAATAAAAAAGAAACAATGCGAGCGGTGCTTAATGCAAGTACAACTATTCACCTAACAGTAATTGCAAAAGTAAATGGTGAAAAAGCAAGGATAATGTTGGATACGGGTGCTGTAAGTTCCTATATATGTACGAACTTGATAACAAAACTACAACGAAACCTACACGAAAGGAATGTAAAGGTATTGAACAGCTCTATGGAACGGTGGACAAGCCTGTAGAAATGTATAACGTTACGGTAGAATCAACAGCGATACCGGAGTTTAGCATCAAAGTTGAATGCACCAACGCAGAAAAGGAAACACTCACCTTTTTACCCAATCCGATGATTAAGGATGTTAAGAAGCACTTCGCAAAACTGAGGAGGCTGAAATTTAGCGATGATGAAGGGAGTGACGAACTTCAACCTGTTCACATTATATTCGGTGCTGCTGATTAAAACCACGGAATCGGTAGTTCTTGGAAAAAATCCGGATAAAGATCCAGGAGACGAAATTAACTATGTTGGGATGGACTCTTTCTGGGAGACGAACACAACTGAGTTCTGGTATTGAGAAAAGTTTCTTATTGAACACTGATCGTGATGAGTTTGAGCAAATGTGTAGTTTGAAGTACTTGGATTAAATGATACAAGCAGCGAGTCAATGTTCCACCAAGACTTCAGTGAAAAACTGTATCATACTGACGAAGGTTGCTATAAAACCAGAATGCTGTGGAAAAAGGGTGTTGTTAAACTGCCAAACAACAGAAATTTGGCTCTTAAAAGATTGGGAAGTGTAACGACTCGATTGAAAAAACTTGAAAAACTGGAACAGTATATTTTTATAATGATGGAACAGATCAATGAGGGAATATTGGAAATAGCACCAGAAAAACCTACGGGAGAAACTATTCACTACGTTCCTCATCAAGCGGTAATCAAAGAAAATGTTGAGTCAATGAAAATGAGAATTGTTTATGATTGTTAAGCTAGGAAAGTTGCTCAATCACCTTCATTAAATGACTGTCTAGAAGTGGGACCATCGCTGCAACCGTTATTATTTGACATACTCATACGAAATCGGATGAATAAACTCTGCGTTTTAGCTGATGTAAAGAAGGCGTTTCTACAAATTAGAATACACGAAATGGATAGAGACGCACAACGCTTAATTTGGTATAAAGACTTAAAGAAAATGGATTTAACGGAGTTACGATTTACAAGAGTGATTTTAGGTTCAAGTTCAAGCCCTTACATTCTTGGTGCCACGATTAAAAAGCATATATCAAAATACAAAGATATTTATCCAAAAACGGTGCTTGCTCTGGAAGAATACTTATGTCGATGATATAAAAGCAGGTGGAGAAACGGAAGAAGAACTTATCAGGTTTAAAAATAAATCAACGCAAATCTTAATGGAAGCTGGTTTCCAGCTGCACAAATGGCATAGCAAAGTAAGCAAATTGGAAAGCAACGCAGAGGTCAAATCAACAAAAATACTTGGGATTCCTTGGAACAATCGGATCAACTATCTATTGGCTTTACTGCATGCATCACTATTGGAAATAAAGAAGTGATAACAAAAAGGAAAATGTTATCCGCTATCAACAGTGTCTTTGACATATTGGGATTTAGTGCACCTGTATTAATCACTGGAAAATTGCTATACAGTCGAATATGCTTGTTAAAACTCGGATGGGATCAACAAATTCCAAACGAAATTTCAGAAGAATGGAAAACCTGGATCAAGGCAATTAGAATTAAAAGAGCTATTTCAACTCTGCGGAGCGTTTTGTCTGAAAGAATCATGAAATGGAGCTCCATGGATTTTCAGACGCAAGTAAATCAGCAGTATGTGCATGCGTCTACATTGCAGCGAGCCATCAATATTTAAAAACAAGCAACCTAGACTGGAGCTGGTAGCGGCGCACACCATGAGCAAGTTAATGAGTCATGTTAGATAGATTTTAAACAATTATAATGTTATTGAAGTATATCATTGGGTTGACTGTACTGCGGTACTTTACTGGTTAAAAGAAAGGGGCCTTTGGTCACAGTTTGTCAGGAACCGAGTTCAACAAATACTTTTGAATGGAGAACTAAAATGGCTTTATGTCCCAACAGAAGAAAACCCAAGTGATCTTGGAACAAGAGGAGTGAGTCCTGAGATATTATCAAGCTTGTGGCTCAATGGACCTATATTGTTGAAACACAAAAAAAATTGGCCATTCCAACCAGAAATAGTAGAACCGCCGTAGGCATCATGTGAAAATGTTGGTGTGAAAGTGAACGTCAGTATGGCAACAGAAGAAACAAAGGGACATCATATATTTAAAGAAATTTTGAGTAAACACAAGTATTGGAATATCATAAGAATATTATCTTTCATAAAAAGGTATATTTACAATTTTCGGAATAAAGAAAAAGTAACAGGACCACTGGAAGCTGAAGAGATGATAGAAGCGGAGTTAATGAATCTTAAGTTACTACAAGAAGCTGTTGCAATAAAGTCCCATGTGGTATTTAAACAGGATGAAAAACAGCTTTGGAAACGTCACGGAAAAGTCTCTGGGTATAATCCAATATTTGTACCAAAAGGTTTTCAACTAACTCTAAGAATTATTGAGCATCATCACGCGAAAACGTTACACGGGGGAGTTGGAGATAAAATGAGTAGCATAAAGGAAAGACTTTGGATGCCAAAATTGAGAGTTGCTGTAAAAATGGTCATTCGTGAATGCAATCTATGTAAGAGATATAGAGTGAAACTGCTGTTACCGCCAACGAGAGCAATGTTACTACACTTTAGAACTGAAGATATCGAACCGTTTATGGTTACAGGTGTTGATTTTGCTGGTCCGCTAAAGTATAAAGCGGCAGAAAAGTTGGTTTAAAAATGTTATGTTACAATGTTTACATGCGCATGTACAAGAGCCGTCTATCTAAGACTTAGTCATGATCTATCGGCAGGAGAACTTCAGAGAATTTTAAAGAAGTTTGTTGCAAGAAAAAGACCACCACAAATGATGATTAGTGATAACGCAAAGATATTTGTGGCAACAGGGAAGTGGTTACTAACACTTTAGAAGGATGAAGTTCTTGCAAACTATCTTGCTACCACGGCCATAAAATGTAGGCTTAACTTATCAAGAACGCCGTGGTGGGGAGGTTTGTTTGATAGATTAATTGAAATAATGAAGAAAAGTTTGTCAAAAACAATTGGTAAGAACATCCTAAGCTTCTTTGAATTGGAAGAAGTATTGTTGGATGTGGAATGCGCTATGAACAATAAACCACTTTGTTACCAAGGTGACCAGTTCGATAATCAAGTTGCAACGCCTAATTTATTTATGAGGGGCAGACCTGCAGTTTGCTTGACGAAGATATCGATTTAATAACAACGGACGATTGAGCATTACGAAGAGTCAAGTTTGTGAAAAATTGTAAGAATCGTTTAACGAAAAGATGGATGAACGAGTACGTGCACGCAATGGAAAAACAACAACAAGCAAGAGAAAAGAGAGGCAACGAGAAACTCCCAGGTGTCGGGAGTATGGTGCTCATTAAAGACGATGTGAAGGTCGAATTGAAAACAACATTGAAGGGAACGATGGAGTTTTTCGTGGCTTTAAAATACGACTGGAAAATGGTTATGTAATTGAACGACCAATTCAGTTGGAAATGGATTGCGGTGCAAAAAGCGGAATCGAATCGGACGAGAATTTGGAAACCAGAGCCGAAGAGGATACCTTGAAAAGAGAAACGAGACTGGCGAAATTGGATGCAAGACAAAAAATCTATTACATCATGGAAGACGAGATGGAAAATAGCTTATTAAAGCCGAAGTGTCAGCTTAAATCGGGGGAGGGTGTCGTGAATAAAGTCTTCAAGATGTAATTAGCGTGTGCGAAGGTGTTAATGTTTGTAGGTGCAAATGAGTGTAGGTGTTAGTATTTATAAGTGCTAAGGAGTGTAGGTGTTAATGTATGTAATTGTTATTGCATTAAATGTTTAAAAATGACGCGATTGTAAGAGTGTATTAAAAGAGAGAGCATTTTGTAAAATGTATTGATTCGCAGTCAGATGTAAAAATATTATCTAGTTTATAAAGTGACTCTTTAGTGTCTCAGGGAAAATCTAAATAATTACCCAAAAAAGATTATCTTTTCTCGGATTTCTCTGATATAGTTTCTATTATAACAGGACTTGCAATTACAAATGATAACTATAACATTGCAATTAGTTTGTTAAAAGAAAGGTTTGACAATAAACTATTATTTCTTCTCATATGAGAACATTATTGTTATATGATCAAACTTATAATATAAAAAATATATCATCTTTTCATAGAATTACGACAACATTGAAATTCAAGGAAAATTTAAAAAATTTAGGAATTGAATCTAACCAATATGGATTTCTTCTTGCACCAGAAAATTCCAGAGGAACTCCTTACGCAGAAAATCCTAGAGAAACTCTTTACACAGAAAATTCCTGAGGAACTCCTTATGCAGAAAATTCCAGAGAAACTTGGAATAATTGTAAAGGGAATTTACCAACATTGGTAACTGCTGGGACATAAAAATTGTTTTCAATATTTGGAGAACTGAGATTCAAGCTTGCAAAAGAAGCCAAACTTTAGTAAAGTAAAATATCAAAACTCTATTGCTGAAAACAAGTTTGATATTTATAAAAGCCATTTAAAATATTTTTATCATAAAGATCGCAAGCCAAATTAAAAACCCAAACTCAGTGTAGTCTCAAACAAAAGCAGTTATCCTATATGTATTCTATTTGATAGCTCTTTGCAGCTTAGCTACATCTCACCATCTTTGCAAGGAAAGCTTAATTTTAAAATATTAAACGCTAAGAGAATTATTATTAATACATTTGGAAATCAGACTGAAACTAAGGCATTAGAGAGCGTTCAATTTAGTATTAAAAAACAAGTTTGATATTTTTAAATTAAAAAACAAGTTTGATATTTTTAAAAGCCATTTAAAAGATATTTTTATCATAAAGATCGCAAGCCAAATTAAAAACCCAAACTCAGTGTAGTCTCAAACAAAAGCAGTTATCCTACATGTATTCTATTTGTTAGCTCTTTGCAGCTTAGCTACATCTCACCATCTTTGCAAGGAAAGCTTAATTTTAAAATATTAAACTTTTTCCTAATGATAGCTTGCTCGTTGATCTTTTTTAAAAACCTTGTCATTTGTCTTTAATTATTAGATAAGTTTTTATTTTATATATAAATTTAATACCTGTTACATAAAAAAACACTGGAGGAAAAAGACTAGTTTTTTCATATGCTCTTTTTTTATTTAAAAAAAGTGGCTGAAGAGGCAATTAAACAAATTCACGAAAAGGTTAAGGTACTTACTTCATGCAATACTTTCTTCATGCAAAAGTAACGTTTACAAAAAAAAACTTGAGTCTTTTTTTTTATTAAGCTTAAACTGGTAAAATCTCAAGAAAAAAGCAATTAAAACATACAAACACAATTTTATTTAAATGCATTTTAAAATCGAAAGTCATCGACATTTGCTTGGTACTTGGTTAAATTTTAAGTAAGTTCTTAAAAATTATTAAGTTTGTGCATTTTTACATGAAAAACTCAACAGCTGCACAAAATGTATAACTAATGTTAAATGTGTTTATTAAACTTAATATTATGAAAAAAATTATTTAGACATTTTAGTAATAAAAACCGTGTCAACTCACTCTTGTCTAAATAAAACCATAAATAACAATACATTTGTTTTTAACCTGTAAGTAAGTAAAAACAAAGTGTTCAAAATAAAATGAAGGAAGGTTGTTTTCTAAAAAGTATTCTGTAATAACAAAAATATGTTAACTAAACCTAAGTGAAAGAAAGTTTTAATTTCATTTATTCTTCTATTTTGTCAGGTAAATATAATGAGAATATTGAATTAAAGTAACCAAGGACAAACTTAATTACTTCTTCACATGGATTCCATAAGATCATCGCGAGCGGCACTGGGTAGCGTTGCCTCTTTGGGTGATCTTTACGATGCTAGATCCGACTATTTCCCAATGATTTCGATTTATAAAAAAAAAATACCTGAAGAAACGTTGAATATTGTTGATAATTACTGCTCCGATATTCAACTCATTAATTCTGATTCATACGGCGAGAAGTTCTCCAAGCTCGACGTCAAGGCTGAGCTTCAAGTAAGCGTGTTGGCAGGTCTACTCACACTTCAGGGTTCTGGTCAATACTTAAAGGACAAGAAGAAGTTTACCAGAATATTAAAGAGATCACTTGTTTACAACATTAAAACGAAGGAGGAATCCGTTAACATTTATCATGAAGCTCTTAAGGAGTTCTATGTTTTGGAAGCAATTGAGTCGGGAATGGCAACCCATGTTGTTGTTGGAATCTCTTGGGGAGCTAACTCCATTTTGTCTTTTGAATACTTCAACGCCGACAATCGTGACATAAAGCAAGTTGAAGGAAGTTTGTCTGCTAAACTCAAAGCAATAGAAAAATTAATATCAGGCAATGGTTTGGCGGAATTTTCCAAAGTTGATAAAAGCAGAGATATCAATTTTAAAATTCACATCTATGGAGACATTCTTCCAAGTAAAGAAGACCTTCCGACATCTTTTGAAGGAGCTCTTAAGCTCATGAAACGGATGCCTACCCTAGTCGGTGAGTGTAACGAAGGGCGTGGCAAGCCTCTAATCTATACCCTTATTCCCTTGTCAGTTATCTTGGATTACCTAAGCGTTTCCTCAAAGATCAACTGTAATATCAAATATCTTCAGGAATCAACATTGTTGAAGATTGTCCATTGGTTTGAAAATCTTTCTAAGACTAAGCAAGAAATAAACGATTTCTACCAAGATGCCAAAACCTATCGTTTTTGCGTCGAAGGTTCTGACATGAAAAAAATTGCTGAAGTTAAAAAAAAAATTGATCTCCAAGAAGCAGATTTTCGTTCTAATCTGGCTTCAAAATTAAAAGCGGTGAGATCAGAAAAAGCGGAAGAATCCGACCTTGAAAAATTAATCGCACGGTTCAATTCTGAAGAAAGTTCTCCTGATAAGATAATTGCTCAGATTAGTTCTTGGAGTCACATTAAAGAAAAAATATCGTTTGCAAAGTCATTAATAAATCTTGGCGTTAAGTACATAGGCAATGGGACATATCTTGAAGAAGAAATGCTGAAAGATTTTAATTGCAAAGCATATGTGCTATATTTCACGAATAATGCCAAAACTTCAAACATAGATACGTGGAATGCCAACAGACAAATCTACTTTCAAGAAATAAAGAAAAATATAAACGGCACCAGGTTTTTTGCAGTTGATTGTGATATCCACCCTGATCTGTGGCCAAAAAATGGAATTTCAGTTAAAGTTTTTAAAGATGGTAAGGTTTTAAGTGAGAATTTACTACAAAAAGAAGAAGCAGTAGCATTGACTGCAAAGGCAAGATGTACCATCCAAATGACTATTTCTAATTCAAAGCCAAACAAGAGAGTTAATCTTGTCATACCTTGTACTGGAAAAAAATGTAAGCCAAATGTAAACTTTGAATGGAAATGTGCCAAATGCGAAGAGAACATTGAATTTGGGTTTGATGAAAAGTTCTACTGTTTGTGCGGTTATGGCCCTTCAGACTCATATGAGTTCAAGTGCACTGACGCCAAACACGGATCAGGTTATGATATGCATAATGACAACAAGTTTTTCAAGGAACACTTATCTCGATTGAGAACTTTCAAAGAAGTTAACATCTTGATTCTTGGAGAAACTGGTGTTGGAAAATCTACTTGGATAAACGGATTTCAATGCTACCTTAACTATGAAACTCTTCAAGAGGCTGAGCAGAATGAGCTTTGTAGTCTTATTCCTACCAAGTTTACCATCTGTGATAAACACCAAAACGATATTAGCGTTTCCACTGGCGAAGATCAAAATGAGGTTCAGAGAACCGGGGAGTCAGCTACACAGAGTACAAGAGTTTATTCTTTTATAAAAGATGATACCAAAATTCGACTTATCGACACACCTGGAGTTGGAGATATCCGTGGAACTGATCAAGATAAAAAGAACTTTGAAAACATACTTGGAACTCTTACTTACCTTGAAGAGCTTCACGGAATTTGCATTTTATTGCAGCCAAACAATAGTCGTTTGACAGTCATATTTGAGTTCTGCATCAAAGAGCTTTTAACCTACCTTCATTGCGATGCAAGCAAAAACATTATGTTTTGCTTCACAAATTCTCGTGGAACGTTTTATCGACCTGGAGACACATTGCCTGTTCTTAAGACTCTATTAAAAAGCAACAAGGTTGAAATACCAATATCCAATCACACAATCTATTGCTTTGACAGCGAAGCATTTCGATTTCTTGCAGCTGTTAAAAGCAAAAATTGTCAATTAGATTTCCTCAAAGGGGAGAGAAAAAACTTTGCGACAAGTTGGGAAAAGTCAAATGCCGAGACTCAGAGAATGTTGAAGCACATTTCGGAATTGAAACCTCACACAATCAATAGCACTATTAGTCTAAACAGCGCTCGAGAACTTGTTCAGAAACTAACTCTTCCTATGGCTGAAATTAGCAAGAACATTCAAAACAACATTGAAATCAATGTTCAACACAGTAAAGAAATCCAGACGACAATGACCATAACAGAATTGGAAAAGAAAAAAACATATGAAATTGAGGAACTGGAGATAGTCCGCCTTCCTTATCCAAAAGCTGTTTGCACTAATATTAGATGCAAGAAAATCTACGGACCAAAGGATTTTAAGGAAATACACTATGCCACAGCCTGTCGTGATCCTTGTCATTTAGATAATATTTTAGAAAATACTGCAGGAGATGATAAGCTAATGAAATGTGATTGTATAACAAATGGATACTGCAATAATTGTCGCCACAGCTATCAAGAGCATATTCACATTTATTACGAATCTAAAGTAGTAAAGAAGCTGACAGTGAACGAAGAGGTAATAAAACTTCTGGAGAGTAAACTTACAGCCGCCGAGATTAAAGAAAAGATGATTGATGACAAAAAGAAGACAATTGGTGAACTTCAACAGGTGCAAATTTTAAAAGCATTGTTTTTCTATTTACTTGTAGAACATCGTCAATATGTCTCGCAAAACTTGTGTTATTTACTTAAAAGTATTTGTTATAAAACTCTAGGAATTAGAAGTTATTGAAAAGTCCAGCGTCCAATTTGCATGTTTTCTCATGCACAATGCAATAACTCCTTACAATGACGCAAAGCTGGCTTACATGAATCATTTAATTCGAGAGGAAAAAGACAAGGTTGGGCAAGGCGGCAGTGATGACAAGCTGAAAAATCTTGAGCGTGATCTTCAGTCCTACAAACACGAGATGGATATTTTGAGTAAAAATGAAGAAGATGTGGACTTTAAAATTCCGCAAATTACTGATGTAAATAAAACGATCAATATGCTCTGTCAGTTAAAACATTCCGGAAAATCTCTCAATGAATCCTTAACTGCTGCAATCGCCTGTCGTCGACAAGTAGCACTATACCAAGAGGTTTCTATGCAGCAACGTAAATGTGAAGACTGTGAAATAGGGGCTTGGCCTATCAATTGGTTGGTAAAAAAAATGCAAAGATGGTATTCAGCAGTCATATCTTATATTTATTCTGGCTAAACTGATATCAAACCATAAAGTTTGTAATATTCCGAAAAGAAAAGAAACTTTAGTCCAATTATTAAATAGTTTTTTTTCTTTACAAGACATTATTTTATATTAAATGAGCTAATGTAACAATTTCATAAAAGTAAATTTATATATTTTAATAAAGTTTTAGGAGAATGTTTTCTGGGTATGTAAGCTTTCCAATAAAATGTGTAATTTATTTGTTACATTTTAAATTATTTAATAAAAATGATTAAATAAGATAGATATAGAAGCAGAATGAGTATTGCAAACGCAACAAGAAAAAAATATGACATGTTCGTTAAGGAAAGCGAAAAGAAAGTTTCAAAATTTATGTGACATTGCAAACAGAATATGTAAGAATTAAAAATAAACTTCATAAATACTTTGACAGCTCACAAATGTTTGACTATCCGTAAAAAAAAGGTGGTAAAAAGTTTGACTGTCTTATGTCAGCAACATTTAAGGAAAATTTGGTTAAATATAATTGCTGTATGGAGTGTTATGAGGGCGGTGTATTATAAGCTTGAACGAAAATCAGAGAATGTTATCTAACTTTATATGTTATTTTATAATTCAATAAATTTTTATCATATATGAAATAATCAATTGCCGTGAAATCAAATTAACTGAAAAATTTCCATTTTTGTTTAATAGCTATTTGTAACATTTCATAATCTTTTAAGAATAAACGGAAATTATTTTAATAAAATACGTTTTGGCACTACTTGAAGAAAATTATTTCAAAAAACTTAAAGGAGGACTAATTCCCAGTAGACACCAAGACGTCTATGAGACGTCTATTTAGTGTCTCAGATGTCTTGAGAAATTTGAGATAAAACTGAGACATATAAAAGATGTCTCAAAGATGATCGCATATTAGGTATGTGGAATTCCGAATTTTTTCATCACCTATTTTTTCGGAAGTTCTGAATGCTGTATTCTTGACATTTTTTAACAATGCTTTAGTTATGATTAGGATCGTTTTTCATCATTTAAATTTGTTATCATGGTAATAGTTTAAAACATTTACATAAAACATTAGTGTATAATCTCATAATTTTTAACTTAATATTTAATCTCATATATCTTTTAACTTAATATTTGATGTCATACATCTTTTAACTTAATATTTAATGTCATACATCTTTTAACTTAATATTTGATCTCATATATCTTTTAACTTAATATTTGATGTCATACATCTTTTAATGGTAATAGTTTAAAACATTTACATAAAACATTAGTGTATAATCTCATACTTTTTAACTTAATACTTGATGTCATACATCTTTTAACTTAATATTTGATCTCATATATCTTTTAACTTAGTATTTGATGTGATACATCATTTAACTTAATATTTGATGTCATACGACTTTTAACTTAATATTTGATGTCATACATCTTTTAACTTAATATTTGATCTCATATATCTTTTAACTTAATATTTGATCTCATATATCTTTTAACTTAATATTTGATGTCATACATCTTTTAACATAATATTTGATGTCATACATCTTTTAACTTAATATTTGATCTCATATATCTTTTAACTTAGTATTTGATGTGATACATCATTTAACTTAATATTTGATGTCATACGACTTTTAACTTAATATTTGATGTCATACATCTTTTAACTTAATATTTGATCTCATATATCTTTTAACTTAATATTTGATCTCATATATCTTTTAACTTAATATTTGATGTCATACATCTTTTAACATAATATTTGATCTCATATATCTTTTAACTTAATATTTGATGTCATACATCTTTTAACTTTTCTAACCATCAGATTTCACATTATTTTTACACTTGAAAGTAAGAAAATTATGTTTTCAAATTTTTATTACTAATAAAGTGTTCATTAAACTTCATTAAAAACACAAGCTGAGTGAAATCTGATATATCTTGATAATTATTTTGCTTTTCTTTGGTAGCTCACCCTATTCCACCATTGGACTTAATAATAATATTAATATACATAGTCAAGTGAATCTTTGGTCATAAACATATGACTATCGGAATAAACATTTCAATTATACTTTAGGGTATGAAAAAAGCGTTTTAAAACTATTGCTTTCTCGCAGCGAACACAACGTTGAAATTATACATTTTCTCTCTACCAAATAACTCTCCTTTACATAAATTCCGCATTCAATTTATAATTACAAAAAAATTCAAAAATGTTCATAAAAAATACCGCTCAAACAATATTTAACATGTTTCAAGGAAACGACGTTAATGACCGCCTTTCGAAATTTCTTCCGCGCAATTCAACTTTAAAAACTTTTCCCTAATGATAGCTTGCTCATTAATCTTTCTTAAAAACCTTGTCATTTGTCTTTTATTATTAGATAAGTTTTTATTTTATATATAAATTTAATACCTGTTACATAGAAAAACACTGGAGGAAGAAGATGATAAGAGGATAACAAACAAGAGAAGAAACCTTCACATCATTTTTGAAAGTTCTTCAGGACATTACTTTTTATTATGATTTTATTTCCATCATTGCTTAAATATTTTAAATAATTTTATAACAAAAATATTAGGTCCACGAGAGTAAAAATGGGATAGCAGATAATAAACGAAGATTTAAGGAGGTCAGCAGGGCATTGGTCACCAAGGAAATACGGCAAGAATCCTTTGTTGAGTGCCTAAAAGACTAAAAAGTGATAAGACACACACAACTTGCGATCCAGAGGGAAGGGCACCAGATTAGTGTCAAGGAGCAAGTAAAAACCTTACTCAACCCGAACGACACTAAAAGATGGATGGAGTCAGTTGGGATCCTTAACCCTAACCCATACCTACGGCTACTCGCGTTGCGTTGAGTAATCATATCGGTGGTAACTCTATCCCATCAGAAACTATATACAGCTCTTTACGGACGAAGCATCTGGATAGCCCATCAGTAAAACTATAGAGAGTGGGCTGTCCCTCCTATCTCAAGACAGAATCAATAGTGTGTGTAGTCATTGACTAGTTAGGATCGGTAGCGCGGCAACAATCACCTTCCAACTCACCCGGCGCTTACAGATAACATACGAGAAAGCGAGAAGATAATATAAGTTCCTTCAAACCACAGGCCTCCGGTTGTGAGGTTGTCTGGGAGATCTTCTCTGTCTTGATGAAGCGTTTGGGTTTCAACACTTTACAAACACCTTACAATATTGAGGACTCATCGTTGAGAAAACTAATACTGATGGTAGTGACCTCACCCACTCAGATTTTTTCGAAAAGTCATGTGCTGCCAGCTGAGTTTCCTTAGCGTACTGTGCGCAGAACATTCTCTCGGCAAGAGTGCGATTGAAACGCTGGATTTTCCATTGTTCGGGATGGCTTCCGAAAGCTGCTACCCGCACCTAAGCACCGTTCTTCTTGAGGATCTGGGTAGTAGCACCAAGAAACTCGCGGCAAGGATAGAACTTTAACAGGTTAGGCCACGTCAGCGGACCACGCTTGTATATGCGAGTGATAGCACCTGCGACTTCTACCGCGGTCTTGCTGGTGAGTGCTTCCGCCTCTTTTTAACGGCTCGCCACATCTTCTTCTATCAGAGCATATTTGTATGTGTGTCGACCAACTTTTTCATGCGGATGATACAGCAAGTCCTGTTGGTAAACCGCATTAGGTTTGCTCTCACCAACCTTAAGTCTCTGTATGTAGTAAGGGGACCGGCAAGTAGATTTCCCAATGAAACTTCCGCGGCTGTCACGATTCTTTTGATGGCGGGCTTACCACGCCAGTAGCCTTTTGGGCTATAATTTAAAGAAGATAGTGTTTTATCCATCACATATGATAAATCTGGTGAGACTCCAACAAGAAGTTGATAAACAACATTGCATTTGCAAGATGAAACGATGTTCCATTAATTTTACAAATATTTTAGCAACTATATCTCAAATTTCAAATGTTTTAATAAATATTTCTTGCGGATGCACCTGTAAGGTTCATGCCAGGATTGGGATTTGAACCACAGATCGCTAAAATGGAAGGCATATGTGTAAACGGGTACCTTCTTTCTTCAAATCTCCCTATTATATATAACTAGTAGTAAATGTGTTGTCAATATTTTTTTTAGTTGGTAAAATATAAGTTTTGCAGATGTAATTATTCAAACTAGCAAAAAAGCAACCCGTAATACGGGTTATGGTCGGTCTGTTAATTTATAGTGGCTGTTTTCCACAATTTAAAGTTGCAAAACCTTAACTATTACCCTTTTAGAAAAACGCCTTCAAATTAAAAAATATGCGGAGGTAAAGTAATTTACTAATTATTTAACATTGAGTAATTTACAACTGAAATAGGTCATATCAGTGTAAGGCAGAACCATTTTCCTCGACATTACTAAGTTCAAAACAATACGTTCTTAGTTATTGACACAAAATAATTTTACTTCCTCATGCTTTAAATTGACGAAAAAGTAAAGCTAAATTCGTGTTATATTTTTAAAACGTGAACTTTAATTGATAAGATTAATATAAAGCGAACGAATTTTACATGAATTAATAATTCTTTGGCATCCCCTTGATACATGTTTCTTTAACACAGGAAATTGTTGTTAAATGCACACAACTTAATAAATTTATTCAAAATATCTGACCATTTGACTATTGCTATTTATGGCATTAATCTGACCATTTTTATATATGGCCTCTTTGTTTCAATAATTTTTAGTAAACGGTTATTTGCTACCATTTATTAAAAATTCCTTTTGTTACTCGAAATTTAACTCTCTTTAATAATTTGACACTAATAAAAGACCCCCCTTTCCCCGTTTTTGCCTTAATGGTGGTAAGGAGAATACATTTATCTTTATTAAAAGTTATCAAGTTTTTGATGAAGACCTTCTACCAGAATAATAAAATGTAAAACAATTATTTACATGTATAACAATTTTTTTCTTTTTAATATATATAAGAATTTTTTCTTTCCTCAAAAGTGTTGCAAATGCAAACTAAGATAATTAATTAGTTTAAAACCTTACAAAATTTAAGTAACTCGATATTTGACAAATGCGCTAAACTACAACTATAACCCCCCCCCCCCGTTTAAAAAGATCCCCAAAGTTACGTAAAACAAATAATTAGAAATAAAATAGAGAAGATTTTTAAAAATTGAACTAATTGCATATATTTATATCATTTTAACTGACAAAAATTTACAATAAAAGGTAATCAGGTTTTTTTTATAGATCGTATAAATGCGTCAATCGTAAATCTTAAAGAAAAAAAAAAAAAGGCATTATAATACCATAACAAAAAAAAAACAACCAAAAAAAACCAAAAAAAAACCAAAAAACAAACACCATATAAAAACTGAAAATCGATTTACCTATTTATAGTAACCTATTTTGACATGGCAGTTAATATAAACATTTATCAAAAATTTAACTATAAAATCTATTTCGAAGTACAAAAGGATTAACAATACTAATATATATATATATATATATATATATATATATATATATATATATATATATATATATATATATATATATATATATATAAAATAAAAAAAAATCAAATTAAGATATAAATTGCATTTTTAGCATGTTGTCTTGGCTTTAAGTAAATAAATAAAAGCAATAAGTTTCAATAATGAAACTACCTATCATTCATTTTTAACAATAGACACCAACATGAAGGTGTTTATTGTTAAAAATGAATTTGAACACAAAACATCACAACAATAACACATAACAATAGAATATTTACACTCTTGATCCTAAAATCCAGCGAAAATAACAAACCAAATTAAAATATGAAAGGCAAAATTAGAAAACCAAATTAAAGTTAACTATATTTATTTTTTTACTAAACATATAAATACATAAAGTATATTTGTTTTTATATTCAATATTTGTTATTCAATTACTTCAAACTTAGGACATTAAAACACCCTAGATTTAAAGATCAAGGTTGCATACTCTCTCGTACACATTATGCTAAACATTAACAGACAATGTGTTTCCAGAATATTTAAAAAGGCCACACAACACAACCTAGCTCTAAAGCAGTAACACTGCCTGGCACTAAATGCTGCCAAGTCACACCTCTGCTATAAATACATCGCTTGGCTGGCAAGGTTATCAATCTTGCTCAACATAATGCCAAGTCACACCACTTTGAAAACATGGAAACAATATAATTTAAACATATATACAACTATAAACAAATATGGTTTTATATAACACAAATAAACATATTTTATAACAATAATAAATGACAGATATATTTATCAAAAACTGTGAAAAAAATATATATATTAAAATAATAAATAAATTTATACAAACAAAATGTGCTCACAACTTACAAACAGTAAATTTTCAAAATAAAAATCTTAAGACTATAAATTAAGAACATTAGAAAATATAACATTATTTGTGTAACACTTTTCACCTACCACACCTTGAATGAGATGTTTATTAATTTTGAAAAACAAACTACTAAATGCTCTCATTCTTGAACATGCAACATATTGTTGACCATGAGAGAAACTTGGTTTTTTTGAGATATACCCCAACTCTATTAAATGTTTGACTTTTATCAATTGTGATTGAATAAGCCAATCTGACAGGAAACTCACGACATTTCAGAACAAAAGGTATATTAGAACCTGATGGAGCCAACTGAATTTGAGGAACAAAATCCTGTTTACCACCAGAAACACCTGTCAAATCCTCTGCATCAATATAATTATTTTGAAGAGCACAAACTTTCATTCGAGTACCATTGCATAACCCAGCTTTGAGATCTAAATTTCTAAGTAGCATTATTACACAACCAATTTTCAATTTTAAACAATGAGGTGGCATACCTGAAGGATCATTTCTTTCATTAAGGTCATCAGTATTAATTTGATCAGCACTTAAATAAATTTTGACCTCACCTGGCAGACATTCAAGCACTTCTTCATTGATTGATAATGAATCAACATTAGTTGGTGTTAAAATCACGCATTTAGAATAATCATTTTGATCAGCATCTCCGAAAATCTTTTCAACAATCGATTTATTTTCTCTAATAATGCACTGATTTGGTATTTTAATGCATCTTTTATAAGGATCCTCCTCTTTGACAGGTATTGTTCCATTCCCAAGTTTTAGTAGCTAATCGGAAAATTCACCTTCCCCATCTTGTACTCTCATATTTTCAGTTCATGCAAACTTCTGTACCAATTGCCAATGCAAAGAACATTTTATACACGATTCTACTATCTCAGCTGGTTGTCCTCTTTTCACAACAGGCAGAATTTGCGTTAAGTCACCACCAAAAAGAATGATATTTCCTCTGAACGGAAAGTTGTTGTTGCAAATATCTTTTAACAACCTATTAATTGCATTTAATTCTTTACATGCTCATGTAAGACATTATACTGGTTGCTTCTCAGTTTGTTTTGGTTATTTCTGATGAAAGCAAGGCGCTGGCCTTTGATTTTAACATACGCATCAATAGCATATTGCTGAAACAGTTTTTTGCCATAAAAGAGTGAAGAAAAAAATTGTCTAACTGAAAGTTTATATTGTAATACAGAGAAAATGTAACATGATTTCTAACCAATGTAGCACGTTCAGGGTTGTGAACCAATTGATTATGCCAACCAGCATCACCCTTTGGAAAAAATAGAGAATAAACCATAGGATCTAAGTTGGCAGACATACTTGATAGAGCTTTAAGAGGATGACCTATTGGGTAAATAACATCTTCCCTAGAAACAGGTAGTACACCAAAAAACACAACTGCAACTTCATTATGTGAAGGGAGACTGATAGCGATTATAGCAATTTATGCTGGAACATCATGATTCCAAAATATTTATAGCAAAATCATGTAGTAAACAGCGCTAAAGACAAAAAATCAAATTGATATAAAACAAACAGTATATATAGCAAAATAATTTGTATAGGCTTTTAGTAAATGATTAAAAGCAGTGATTTTAACAAAATTACCTATTTAACAATTTTAATAACAGACACAAACATGAAGTTAAGCCAAATGTCTATTAACTCAAAAGATAACAAAAAAACATCAGAGCAACAACACACACCATAAGTTAATATATGTATATAATATAACTTAAGTAAGATAACATTCATATGTAACAAAACATAAGTAACAACATTACGCAAAATGTTATTAAAATACATTATGTATTTTTAGAATAATCTTTAAAAACAAAGGCTTGAAAAAAGCAAGACCTAAAGCAGTAACAGTTTGACACTAAAAACTATCGTGTAACCCTCTGTTAAAAGTACATCACTTGGCTGTCAAAGTTGACAAATCTTGCTCTACACATTAACAGCACTTTGAAAACATGGAAACAACATAATATAAACATATGTACCAACTATAAACACAATGCGTTTAAATATGTATATAAGGTTAAATAAATATACCTCATATACATATTTAAACACATTTTTAAAACAATTATATAACACATATCAACACATACACAAACAATAAAAAAACACTTTACATTATTATAAAAACACATTGATAAAACAGCTATAAGTGTGCAAATAAAAATTTTAAAAATGATGCCAGAAAATTCAAAAAGATACAAAATATATATTTACAAACAATACTCTTTACCTTCTTTTTTTTTTTTTCATAAGAACTGTAATCCTCACAACAAAATTTAACCTTTACATACTATAACATGTGAAATGCCATGTCAATGTTGGCACAAAATTTTAATTCATTTTCTAAATTTTCTAAAAAAGAACAATAATAGTTAATAGCATCACAGAAATTTCAAAGTAGTAATAATTTCAAAGTAGTAATAATTTCAAAGTAGTAATAATTTCAAAGTAGTAATAACCATTTTATGGAAATAGCATTAGTATAACTTTAAATAACATCCATACCCTTATTTTCCTTCTAAAAAATAAAATATCAAAAATAAAACTGCTAAAAGAAAAGCTAAAACAAACAAAATACAAACGATTTAAAAGATTAAAATCCTTTTTACTTTTTCTGATAAAAATTTAAATCCTTTCTACTTTATCTAATAAAAATGTATATATAACTATTTTATATACGTACTTCAATTATAATATGATCTTAACGATTATCATTTATCTTAATATGATTCTTTATGTAATATATCTAAACTAATAATTAAATTCCAAAAGGAAAAAAGTTTTAACTCGTTTAAGGGATCTTTCTCCAATGGCCGCGTGCATTTAGAGAACGTGCTTTTTCAAAGCCTAGTAACTAATGACGAAACGACGTTAAACATTAAACGTTAAACGTTAAACGTTCCAGTACTAATTATATTAAGATTAAGCAAATCAGTTTGCAAAAATTTCCTCTTGCAAATATCTATGACATCAAAGTATACGGGAAGCAAATTTAGAAATACCAAAGCACATTTTAACTAATTTGTAATAGAAATTTCTTTTCATCTCATTCAATTTTTCACTGAACACAGATCCATGGTTTATATTAATAGATATTAAGTTATTATTATTATTATTGTTATTAATATTATTATTATTATTATTATTATTATTATTATTATTATTATTATTATTATTATTATTATTATTATTATTATTATTATTATTATTATTATTATTATTATTATTATTGTTATTCTTATTATTATCATTGTTATTATTATTATCATTATTATTATTATTATTATTATTATTATTATTATTATTATTATTATTATTATTATTATTATTATTATTATTATTATTATCATTATTGTTATTCTTATTATTATCATTGTTATTATTATTATTATTATTATTATTATTATTATTATTATTATTATTATTATTATTATTATTATTATTATTATTATTATTATTATTATTATTACTAATTACATGATTGAAAGACTTCATATCAAAAAACAAATTCTTTTGTTTTTTTCTATATTTGAAAATATTGAATAATGTTTTGATTATCGGAGCCTTAAATCTTTTATTGAGCCTGTAATCAATTGATGTCTTTCTTTTGCCCTTAAATTTGCTTTAAGGTATTCCTTAAAGCTTTTCCTAATGGTTGCCTTAAATTTTTTACTTAAATGTTACAAAAATAAAGCTGGTAATAAAATTTAATAAAATTCTAGCAGTTCGTAGGAATCCTCTAGGGTGCTTCTGAGGTCTACATTTACTATTCGGTTCATTTTCAATTGTAATTTAAAACGCTCAAAACATTTATTAAACCTATAAAAACCGTACAGTTGTTTAAGATTAAGTTAGAGTTCAGTAATCATTTTAAATGCAAAATCAGAAATAGACAAATAATTATTTTAAAAAGATAACTATGAGCGGGCTTTTAGAACACTGGTCAGTTAAAAAAAGTAATACCTCAGAATTTAAGGCGATCGCGAGCTAGCTCTAGCTTCAGAATGACAACTTTGTCTTTACAAAATTACAGAAAAATTAGGGAAACTCACAAAAAATGCAGAAAAAGGTGAACACTATCTATATAGCTGTTAGTGCACATTCTTATCATAAAAGAATCTTAATTCCAATAAGATAAAAACGCAAAAAATAAGGTTTTCTAAGGTTTTTAAATTGAGTTAACATATCATAGCACTCTTGTAGCATTAGTAAAGATCCATTCCTCTTTTTCCCATCACCACTCAATGAACTCGTAAGACTTCTACGTATTGTCTGCACATATTAAGTGTAAAAAAGTTTAACTCTCATATGGAACAGAAAGAGAAAGTGTTAAATTCAACAAAACCAACTTACTTCTAAATTAAGCGATGGTGAAGTATTTTATACTCGACGAACTGGGCTATATAGTCGAATATTGATCAAACAAAACAAGACAATTTGGATCCCAACAAAGTTTGCATAACAAAGATAGTACTTTTATATTTTACTCCTGTTTGTAAACTCATAGTGATAAGCAATCTAATAAAAAGTCTTTAGCCCTTGTTCGCTAGTTGTCTAGACTAGAAAAGGACTGGTTTAAAGAAAGAGGAGCTGAACCACATTTAGACCTGTTCTGATGCTTGTAGATCGCAGTACAAAAGCAAAATTTTGTATCATTTGAATAAATTTTGATAAAGTTTGAGGAAACCAATACCAACTTAAAATCTATATTTTTCCAACCAACGATAAGTTCTTTACTTCCTCATTGAGATTTTGGGCTTAGAGAAAAAGTGATACGCAAAAAAGGAACGATCATTTCTCATCTGGAATATTAGAGAAACTTTTCAGAGCGTAGAGCTGGTTGGTGTCTTAAAGATAGCCAAAAACTGGGTCTTAAAAAACTGGTTAAACTGGCTCTTAAAAAAATCCTACCAAAACAATTTCCACCAAGAGATTGTTACAGAAACTTTCTATTCTTCATAAAAAAAATACAGTTCACTGGTGCACAAGCTGGACCTTATTCAATTTTAAAAATGATCTGATACACAAAGATTTTGACATTCGGTTGCATCTAGATGATGTAAGGTAAACAATTAACGAAAAAACTCTCTTAACATACGCTTCACTCGCTAGTTAATACTAATAATGATTAGGAAGTAATAGAAATCTTATGTCTGGGGCCAGTAGAAAATTGCGGTTAAAAAAAAAAAAAGAAAACCACAATAAATATATTAACAAAATGTCACGTTTTTTTTGAGAATTCTTAATAAAAACGTGAAGAATTCTTATTAAGAATTATTAATATCAATGTGGCATTTTTTGTTTTTTTTGTTTTGCCCTGATTTTCTACGGGTTCTACTTATGTCTTTGAAAAGTTTTGTTTAGATTCAGCTCGAATTACCGCAAATTAAGTTTAAAAATAATACTTTTGATCTCTTCCTTATTTGCAAGAACTACATGCGATATCCCAAACAGTATGAAGATAATCTTTAACTATCATTCCTAACAAAAAAAAAACTGTTTTGTTTTTATTTCGTTTTTTTGCATTAAATTTAAGTTCTTTTTTCGTTTCCATTTTGTAAAAATGCCTTCGTTTTTATTTCGTTTTTGTTAAACAGAAATGTTTAATTTTTGTTTTTATTTCATTTTCGTTAACGAAAATGACATGACACTATAAAATGACACTAGGCAGAAGCAATACCAAGACTATTAGAAAACAAAATCAAAAAGGAAAAAATAACTGATGAGAAAATGTTGAAGGATTTTATGGAAAAGCTAGAACATGTGAAGGTCTATGCCCGTGTTTTTGACTGTTGAGGAAGTAATGCAGTGTGAAATTAATCAGTTTGAAAAAAATGAATCCATGAAAAAACCTGATAATACTATTCTTCTAAATGTTATTTACTAACATTGTTTTACTAAAAAAAACCTTGATATTTTGATCGTTCAAATAAACTTTTACCCCGAGTAATAAGGGTTCTTTAATCCCAACAACACCTCTGCCGAAGCGGGAATGGGTATCAACAAAATATTTCAGGTGGTAAATGCAAGAGGTAAAAGATTTCTTTCCAACAGTGTAAAGATTTAAAATAATTTTTTATTAAAATCACATAAGATCTTTTCCGTAACGAGATTATAGACGGTTTTGCTGAAAAGTTTAGAAAATTACCTCTTCAAATATTGAAGAATAATTCTAAACCTGCATTTAATGTAAATTTGACATCAAACAGCAACAACAGTAGTTTTTAATTTTTTAAATAGAGTATGATATTTTTAAATAACGTATGATAATTACAACAAAAATATGAAATTCCGAAGTGGGTTTTCATTAATCATATACCATGGACGATATCATCAGAATATTCTAGGAGTTTGTGATATGTCAACTTTAGTTGAGCCTTTCCTAATGAGGTTTACTTGCAAACGTTAAAGCTTTAGAAAAAATAGTCAAAAAATATTTCTCTCAAAAAAGTACAGACTTATTTTTTTTTTGAAAAGCCTCTAATTATTTAAACCTTAATTCATAAAATAAAAGAGAAAATTTTATTTGTAAATTTAATTTTATAAAAATCACAATAAACTACTGCATGGGGGAGAGGGGGGGGGGGGCATTAGTACAAGTAGAGCATTGGTACACAGGCAGTCGTTTTGAATCAATATCAACTTCGAATGCTTTGGTGATGCTTTCATGCACTATCCACTATGTATCTATGCAATTTAAATATATTTGTTTATATACTAGTTATTTAAATAAATTATCTATATGTTTCAAGATATGTTATAAAATACTTTGTTGGTTTTCTTTCTGCTTCAGTTTTCATTCAAACTGCTTTTTTTTAGATGAAATTTCTTACTGTAATAATGTAAACACGTTGTGTACCAATGCTCCCCGTGTAAGGGAGCCTTGGTACAAAAGCAAGCTTTAAAAATTTCAAAAGTATAATACTTAACCTTCAATATTTCTGAACATAAATTATATCAAAATGTTGCTAATACATTTAAAAGTAGTGAAAATCATTTACTTCCGATTTTTTCTGAAATTCTCTTTGGTTTTTAATCTCTTTTCGAAACGTACCAATGCTTTCCTCTCTTCCTTTCAAAAATATAAATTAATATTTGTTCAAAGTTTAAGAGATTTATTTTTTTCTATCAAAACGCATAAAATATGATGAATAATCCTATTAAAAAGCAATCTTCAATTAGTCTGTGTATTTACAACAGGTCATATTTAAATCAAAAGACTGATGCAGAAGTAGGTTCCTTTTCGTTATTATCCAACAAAAACGAAACAACAAACGCCGATGGAGGCTTAATAAGTAATATCAAAAAAATTTTTTTTACTCAAAACTTTTAAAAATGATATTTTCAGACCGATTTCGTTGCAAAACTCCGTAGTGGCATATGCTCTGACCCATTAAAATTTCCTCTATCTCTGCGTTTTACGTTCACTTTTTCATACTATATCATACAATTTAAGTAAATCACGTGATTTTAACTCAACAATAGTCTGTGGTTGGTAAAAGAAATAGACACCATTTTAAGAGCAATACACCCCTTGGACTTCAGCTTAGTAACTCAGATTATACCAACAGCTCCAGTACTATATTAGATACAAGTAAATACCTGTGATGTAGAAAAAAAAATGGAGTCGTTGCGATAAAACAAAACATTTATTACTTTCCTATTTTATAAAGAAACACATTCTAACTTATATTATAAAAGAAAAACATAAACTTAATGAATTGAAGTTTCTGAAAGTGTGATATCTTTCGAAGCAATTTTTGCTTTCGAAGCAACGGTTTACCGGGGCAAGTATCATAGTATTCCGAAGTTTCGCATCTGTCCTTTTCCCTGTCTATTTAAACACACGTGACAATCTCTTTTCTTGCCTTTTCGCAATATGTATAGTCTTTTGTCCAGTCTTGTTTCATGTACTGAAATGGATAGGGTGCATAAGACCATGCTCTACGACCTTGCAACACATCCCCAAAAACCTTTTTTGCTTATCATTAGAAAACATTTCCGCATTCAAAAAATGTAAATAACAATTTTTTTTAGTGGAGACCTGGGGAGAAATTACATATTTTAAGGGAGTGCCCAGGAAATTCGTTGTTCAAGATAGGTAACGAAGAGGCATGGGGCATACTCAAATTTCTAGTATGTTGGTACAGGTGTCGAATGAGGATAACTTGCAAACAATTAGGGTAATTGGAGCTAAACAAAACCCATCCCGACCCCTAACTTTCCTCTCCACAGAACTACGTCTCCTTTATTCATAGTTTTTTTTTTTTGTTCTATAATAAACTAAATTAAAATTCATCAACAAATTTCAAAAAAAATTTTTCGTTTAAAAATTAAGAATTTTTTTTTAAATTTGTTGATAAATTTTATATAGTTTAATAAAAAACAAGCAAAAAATTGAAAAGGGTTTTTAGAAACTTTACGCAAGGGGGGATTCGGGGGATCTTTTCGAGCACAACAATATCATGCCCATGCCCCTGTATTTAAATTTTCAGAAATGTTAATGATAGACTTATAAATTTTTTTCTTTTAAAGTATTTAAAAATGTTTGTTTAACATTGAAATTTGCAAGTGGATTTTTATTTTTCATTACTTTCTCTTTACATTTTTATTGAAATAAAAACAACTTTTAATTATTAACAATTAGTAAAAGGAAGCAGTTGCGAATTGTTAATATTTGCATAATAACTCCTCACACGCGTTGACATACAAACTGAAAGCTTGTTTGTGGCCGTTATACTGGCATTTGATTGATATGACCGATATATCATCCTAATATTATCAGCCATATCAGAAGCTTTAATTTGATGCATTCATTTGAAATGCCTAAACACAAAAAAGAACATGGTGATTTTTTTAAAAGGTTTTGCATTTGCTGCTTCAGGAAAGGCAAGGATTTAAGACGAATAAATAATGCTGAAACAACTTATTTAAATCTAAATGGTATTAGAAAGACAAAATAATTTGACTACCATTGTAAAATCAACATCCACAACAGCGCAAGGAAAAGTTCTATCCAGTTCTATAAAAGATTTAAGCGCAAATGATTCAGGGAACACCTAAGCTTTGAAAACTTTTGGTCCAAAGGAACTCTCTGTCTCTTTCAGAAAGACTTAAGTTAAGAAACATTTCTTTTCTTAAGATAAATTGAACAAACTTCAATGAAAACTGCATACGAAGTAAGATTTTGTTGCTCAAAAATTCTTTTAAAACTAATTTTGTTATGAGTTTAAAGCCAATTTTTGTAATAACTTCATTATGATTTCTAAGTAATCACAACATGATTGAAGTTGCACAATATCTGAGAAGTGAGGCAGGACGGAAAAGTGTGGAATCTGCTTTCATTATTAAACTGATTGAGAACAACGAGATGATTGGGAAATTATTTAATGGTGATAAACTCCTATTGGTATTAGAATTAAATAGAAGCAAAGAGGTAAGTTAACTATTACGAAGCAATTATTTTTTGATAACTAGAGTGCAATCTGTATTATTCATTTTGATTTTTTATGAATGTATAGTTGGTAGAAAAAGATACTCCTATTGTGTATTGCAATGGCATTGAAGAGCTTGTAGAATAGGCACTTCATCACAGAAGTCAAGGAATAAATGATGTTAATATCAAATTAGGTGTAGATGGAGGCAGGGATTCATTTAAGTTACACTGCCAATTCCCTAAAATCAGAGTTAAAAAGTAATTCCAGAGAAACTGAGCAAGTGTGACGGATATGTGTGCAAAATTTTTAAAGATTCAAGAGTCCACAAAACTATTATTTTGGCAATTTTGACTTTATTGAACAAAAAATACCATAATTTGCGGTTAATTTTGGATGAGTTGAACATTTCATCCTTTGATTACACTGTATCTGAAGATCTAAAGATTTTGCTTCAAATGGTTGGAAAACAAACTGCAACATCAAAGCACCCTTGTCCGTTTTACATGAAGTCATCTCCTGAATTTCAAAAAGCTGTTCATTATACTCTGTAATCTTTGTGTAGATTGTACAACCAATGAATGACAGATGGTGCAAATCTAAAAAAAGCAAAAAAGTTCACAAATGTTGTTAATCCCCCTTTATTAACAGGCGATAAAAAAAAAAAAATACTAGAACTTGTAAATATTCCTGGTCTACTTATACTGCTATGTGTTGTAGAAAAAAATTAAAGAGATTGAAAAAAAGTTATTTGAAAACAAGGAGTATGAGTTACAGTTTGTTAACCAATATCTGTCAAAGATATCTGTCGTGTTCTACCAAGGAAGCATCGTTTGGAAGGCAATGCTTGCAATAAGTTGCTTAGACAGCTTTGAACTTTTTTTTCAGGAGTCTAGTCTTGGAGTTTCCGCTGCCAAGTACATTAAAATTTTTAGAGATTTTTAAAAAATAGTCCCTGGTTGTTTTGGAAATTCATTAAGCTCCACATATGTTAAAGAATTAAAGGAGTTCTCTACTATCTATAGAAATCTAAGGGCTAAAATTCATTTGAAGGTACTTTTGAACAACATAGTATCGAATTCATCGAGATGAAAGGTATGATAAATACATTTTAAATTTGATAAAAAATGATTTATAATATTTGTAATTAAATACTCTATTTTAACAGTTGAATTGTAAAATTGGTAAAAATTACGACGAATATTTATGAAATTAGCATGCATTTATTTTGTACTTCTTATTTTCTATAGAATTAGGTTAGTAGACCAAACAAGCTCTCGAATTCATTCATCAGAATTTCAATCAGTTTTGGCGAATGACAAAAGTTGGAGAGAACAGCCCAAACTATATTGAGGCACTAAAAAACGCGGTTGTTGCTAACAACTGCAAGTACTTTTAAAGTAGTTTTCTATTTGCTGGAATGTAGTTTCTAAAAAGTTAAACCTCCTATAAACAAACGTTTAACATGATTTTGAAATGTAAAATATCAATCATAGTCTAACTATAAAGACCATAAATTTATTTTACTGTAGTAAGTGATTGTAGCAAACCCTACTCAACCCCTAATAGCCCTCCCCTAGGTTATGGTTCTTAAAAACCCTTTTCAATTATTTGCTTGCTTTATATTTAACTAGATCAAAAGTAAACGACAGATTTCAAATTACATCAAGAAAAATTTTTCTTTTAAAAATTAAGACTATTTAAAGTGGCACACAACTGAAAACAATTTTTTTTTTTTAAATAATCAAAATTATGTTATTTTTTTTTATGAGAATTAAATTTAAATTAAAATAAAATAGAAAACAGAATATACAAATATATACATACATATATATATATATATATATATATATATATATATATATATATATATATATATATATATATATATTATATATATATATATATAATATATATATAATATATATATATATATAATATATATTATATATATATTTATATTATATATATATATATATATAATATATATATTATATATATATATATATAATATATATATATATATTATATATATATATAATATATATTATATATATATATATATAATATATATTATATATATATATATATATATATAATATATATTATATATATATATATATAATATATATATATATATTATATATATATATATATATATATATATAATATATATATAATATATATTATATATATATATATATATATATATACATATATATATATATATATATATATATATATATATATATATATATATATATTAGGGTGGGTCAAATTTTTTTTATATATTATTTTTTATATATATATTTTATATATATATATTTTGTATATATATATATATATATATATATATATATATATATATATATATATGTATATATATATATATATATGTATATTTAAATTTTACTATCAATAATGGCCAAAAATGTGTTGTTAGTAAAATATGTTGATAGTAAATCTTCACGCGTTTTTAGTAAATCTTCAACAACTTGAACTAAATTTTTGAACATAGTTTCCTATAGGAAAATAATTCTATAGGAAAATAATGCTATCAGGGTAAAATATTGCTATAGCAATATTTTACCCTGCTACCAATATGATTTTCCTATAGGAAACTATGTTCAAAATCCACCAGGAATGTAACTATTACTTGTTTCTTTTATTTGCTGATCATCTATGAAACCTTTTTTAACTGCTCTAAGTTTTATTATCTGAATTTTACTTTTATCCATTGTCTTTGTCTTCATACGTTGAATTCCGGTTTTGTCAATTTTACTTGACTACAATTTTTCAAAATTAGTGAAATAAAATAAAATAGCATGTAAACTGCCTTTTTCATAGCATACAAGTTGTTGACATTTTGACGAATTCCTATGCCATCATAGTTTTTGACAAACTCCCATGTCATCAATTGCATAGAACTTTTACATTTTTCTGTTAGGTTACCTCTATTTTTTTCAAAAAACTTACTTATTTTCAGTTGTGTGCCACCTTAAAGTTAATTTAGGGAGTAATTGGAGGTAACTTTAAGCCTTGCACGGTTATAAATCTTAAACGAAAAAAGATTTTTTGATGAAGTTTAAAATCTGCTGATGAATTTTAATCTAGTTTATTATAGAACAAAAAAAAAAAGTTTATAATTAAAGGAGAAGTAGTTCTAGGGAGAGGAAAGTTAGGGGTCGGGAAGGGGTTGCTTTAGCTCCAATTACCCTAATTGTTTGCAAGTTATTCTCATTCGACACCTGTACCAACATACTAGAAATTTGAGTATGCCCCATGCCTCTTCGTTGCCTATCTTGAACAACGAATTTCCTGGGCACTCCCTTTAAATATTTGATTTCTCCCCAGGTCCCCACTAAAAAAAAACTGTCGTTTTCATTTTTTTGAATGCGGAAATGTTTTCTGATTATCATCAAAATTTTATGTTTACTGATTATCTGATGATCTTTGCCACATAGTAGGCTTTACCGCAAAAGACTCTTATGGCGTTGCGTTTAACATCGACGTACTTTCTTCGAAAATTCGTAACTACTTGGAAAATGAAAAAACGTTATACATTTTTGACAACGTTGATCATGAAAGTGCCGAGAATTTTGAAAAGTACGTGCCTATTAAAGCAAACGCATTTACTTTAGTAACTTCGCAATGGAAAACATGGTCTACCAATGCTCATCAAATTCAAATTAATCCATTCTCGAATCAAAATGCGTTTAATTTCATGAAAAAGAACATTAAAACAAACGATGAACAACGAGTAAAAAAAATAACAGAATTGCTTCAATATCATCCACTCGCCTTGAATCAAGTGATTCTTTACATAACAACAACGTTTCTTTGAAGAACTATTTGAACCTTTTTAAATCCAATGCCGTTGAAATACTCGAGGAAGGTATCCTCACCGAAACTGAGACAAAGTCTGCAGTTACATCAGTCAAATTAGTGTTGGATAAAATAGAAAACTGTCATGAAAAATCAATAGAACTTTTAAACCATTTATCGTATTGCGATGGTTAATACATTACAAAACAATTTGTTCGCGACATTTCAAAATGCCTAAACATAAACGAAGAGTATTTGATAAACCGCTTAGTGTTATTACTTAATAGTTTCTCGTTGCTAGATTGTTTCGAAAATGGTAGCGAGAGGTTTGCGATTAACGAAACGACACAATTAGGGTGTAAAAGTTATCAAAAACGTAAAAAAATTACAGAAATATGCAACAAAAGTTTCGTCGAATTTTTGAAACTACAGTTAAAAGACGTAAATGAACACGTTGATGATGGAAAGGATTTCTATTTGCATTTTCTCCGCATGTTTAATACTAACAAACCAAAAATGTGCGAAGCGTTCAATGAAGAGAGTAGGAAAATCATAGGTGTCTTATCAACTAAAGTTTTATTTAAAGAAACACTAAATAAACTTACTTCGATTCGAATTTACAACACAAAATCAATTGGAGCTAAGGATGAAGTAACTTTAAATACTAAACATGAAATAGCAATGTGTTTAACTGATATGGGAAAGTATGATGAAGCTTTAGAATCTGATTATCAAGTTCAAAAAGTACAAGCTGACATTTTAGAAATGAATCATCTATCAACATTGGTAACAATGCATAATCTAGCAGTCTGTTTGAATAGTATGGGAAAGTATAATGAGGCCTTTGAAACTTATTATCAAGTTGAGAAATTACAAACTGATATTTTAGGAACGAATCACCCATTATTATTGGCTACGAAAACTAAACTAGCAGGCTGTTTGGAAAGAATAGGAAAATATAATGAAGCTTTAGATATTCACTTTCATGTTGAAAAATTTCAAACTGACATTTTAGGAATCAAACATCCATCAACATTGGTTACAAAACATAATAGAGCAGTCTCTTTGTTGCATATGGAAAGATATGATGAAGCTTTAGAAGCTTATTATATAGTTGAAAAAATACAAACTGAAACTTTAGGAATCAGTCATTCATCAACATTGCTTAAAAACATAATAAAGCAGTCTGTTTGTCGCATATGGAAAATTATGATGAAGCTTTAGAAGCTTATTATCAAGTTGAAAAAATACTAATTGACATTTTAGGAATCAATTACCAATCAACATTTGTTTTAAAACATAATATAACTGTTTGTTTGGATAGTATGGCAAAATATAATGAAGCTTTAGAAAGTTATTATCAAGTTGAAAATTTACTAACTGATATTTTAGGAATCGATCATCCATCAACATTGGCTACTAAAAAAATTCTAGCTTATTGTTTGAAAAAAGTGAAGTGAAAAGAATTTAAAAACTCATCCTGGGGCCAATGCTATAAACAATTCAAAGTTTTTTTTGAGAAAAAAAATCTTTTGTAAAAACGCAATTTTTTAAGTAAATTCTTTTCACGTAAAAAAATGCGTAAACTCGAATTTATCGCTGTTTGTTTATTTTTCGGCCATTGCTATAAATCATAAAACGTTTACGTCACTTAAATTCACGTACTTTTTTTATCCGTAATGCGTTATTGATAACAATTTTTTTAAAATTTTTATTAAGTAGGCCTACTTAACAAATTTTATTAGCTATTAAGTAGGCTGTGCTGTCTAAATATTCTACTAAATATTATTTAAAAATTTATTTTTTTATAATTAGAATCATACCTAAAAAAGCTAACCTATATTATATATATATATATATATATATATATATATATATATATATATATATATATATACATATATATATATATATATATAGAACATATATATAAAACTGATATATACTATACATTACATCATGTTATCATTGTTGATTTTATATATTGTAATATATCTCTGTTGTTGCTACTATTTTTAAGTATAATGATTAAGTTGCCATTATTATTACCCTTGTTATATATCATTAGCACTATTAGCAGTTTACTTCACATTAGTTCATAACTATTTGTATATAAACTTGAATGTAAAATCTTTATTTAGAAATATACGATTGATTGATAACATACTTGTACTATGCTAATATATACTATATATTACATACTTATACTATAACACTTGTAAATACATAGATACATATATATATATATATATATATATATATATATATATATATATATATATATATATATATATATATATATATATATATATATATATATATATATATATATATATATATATATATATATATATATAATGTAATGTCACTATACATATTTTTTATTTAAATAGTTTTGCTAATTAAAACATATTAAGCTTCCCAAGAAGAACCTCTTTGTTTTCTCTGATCTTTATTGCTTGTAACATTTTAAGTTCTTTAGACAGCATTTTATTTTGTTGTATATTTGTGTATTATATGGCATATTTTATTTTGTTGTGTATTTGTGTATTATATGGCATATTTGTGGACTATTTATAATTTTCTTTAGTCAAACATTATGAAAAAATTTGTTTAACCAAAATTACTATCGAAAACCTTCATAAATAAGCATGGAATATTAAATACATGCATGCATTGTTTACGAAACACAACAAGGAACTGAGTAATCAATAAAAATCCAGATTTTAAGTAAATAGTTTATTATCGAGTTACCAAAATCCTTTTCAGTTTTATCTGTGAAATATCTACATAAAAGCACAAACAAAGAATGTTCAATGATTTTTAAGCGCTAACATTGTTCCAACAATAGCCGCTAAAAATCACGAAGAAATTATCTAAAATTGAGATCAAAAGTTTACCTAAAGTTTTTTTTCGAAAAAACGCATATTTTATCTGAAAAGGCGATTTCCTGGTTCGTTTATAGCATTGGATTTAATAGCGAAGTTTTTATCTTAAAGACGGAATTTTTTCAATGTTTATAGCAATGGACTTTTGTTTTCTTCGCTTTTTACGGTAAAAACTTCGTGTTTTACGGAAAAATCTTCGTTTTTTATGTTTATAGCATTGGCCCCTGTAAACTGTTTAAGGTTCCAAATAGTTATTTTTTACTTGAAGGAAGCAACATTTCCATTTTATTATCGTAAGTTATTTTTGGCACATGATAAAAGCCCTGTGTGTTCGTTGGGAATCCAGCTAACAATTAACATTCAAGACACGTTGTCCTATCGCTCGTTTAGGTTTTTTTAATGTTGCAACGTTACGTGAACCAACTTTTGATTACTTGATACAACGTTCGCTATCTGTTAATTGAACGTTCAAGAACTCCGATTTACAGTTCTTGAAAGTTCAATTAAAAGATAGCGAACGTTGTATTGACGTTCACTGCAAACGTTATTTTGACCACTCTTGCAGGTTCATTTATATATATATATATATATATATATATATATATATATATATATATATATATATATATATATATATATATATATATATATATATAATAAAAGTAAAGATTGCATTTAAATTTTTAGTAAACTCCATTTGAACCTATTTTTCTAAAGTTAAACGTATATATATATATATATATATATATATATATATATATATATATATATATATACTTTTATTAAAATACTGCTTAACATACAACTTAAACAACCATACACATGAGATACTTTTTTGAACTTCAGAGATTTACTTGAGAAGTATAAATTTATTTTTTTTATCAGCTGAATTACATATCCAGCTTATTTGAAAGACTCTGATTTATTTATTACATTTCAAGGATAATGGACTCAACTGGCTGAACTGTATACAATTTAAAAATATATGTAACACAAAATAACACCTCTTATAGAGAAAAGGTTCATATATTATCTGTGTTTGTGCTTGTGTGTGTGTGTCTATATATATACAGTATTGGACAAAACATTTGCAACCAACATCGAACAATCCTAAAAAGTGTTCCTAATTTTACCTGTCTTAAAAACGAAACGAACTATACTACCACAGCAAACAGTTCAAGAGTCTGGAGTCATAGCATGCCATGACATGAGCAATCAGCTGACAGGTGACAGCATACAGGCAGAATTTCGTTGACAAGTGCCATTTTGCAGCGGACAAAACAAGTGCAACTTTTTTGGTTTGTTTTATTTTCTTAAGTCTGGTCCGTGTCAACTTCACGGAAGTTTTTTAATAATTAAAGGAAGTATCCAGAAGTTTCCAGAAGTTTCCAGAAGTTTCTAGAAGTTTCCAGAAGTTTCCAGAAGTTTCCAGAAGTTTCCAGAAGTTTCCAGAAGTTTCCAGAAGTTTCCAGAAGTTTCCAGAAGTTTCCAAAAGTTTCCAGAAGTTTCCAGAAGTTTCCAGAAGTTTCCAGAAGTTTCCAGAAGTTTCCAGAAGTTTCCAGAAGTTTCCAGAAGTTTCCAGAAGTTTCCAGAAGTTTCCAGAAGTTTCCAGAAGTTTCCAGAAGTTTCCAGAAGTTTCCAGAAGTTTCCAGAAGCATGCAGAAGTTTCCAGAAGAAGCATCCAGTAGCATCCAGTAGCATCCAGAAATATCCAGAATCTTTCAGAAGCATCCAGACGCATCCAGAAGCATCGAAAAAAAGCATCTAGAATCTTCCAGAACAGGTTCACACAGGTTCATTTTACTACTTAAGAGACATGTAATTCAGTCAGTAATGGAAGTCAATCAGTCAGTATTATCAAGACAGTTTATCGAAGTAAGTTTTATCACAGTGTTTTATCAAAGAACATCAATACAAGAAGTGAAATACAACAAGTGTTTCATTACATCAATACAGTCCACATCCAACCAAGACGTTGTGTTCCACAGAGCATTATTGTATCATCACAAGGTAATTGTAACACGGTAAGCCTTGAGAAGCGTGATTATTTATTTTTAATATTTTTATGACTTCAAGTGCAAAAATGGCTTCCGACAGTTTTCGATTGGAACTAAGAAAGAAAATTATTGGCGATTACGTAAGTGGAATGTCACAAAATAGTATTTGTGATAAATATCGCGTGAAGAAATGGATCGTATCATGGCTATGTTTCAAATATCGTTCTACGGGGAAGTTGGCAGCAGATAACAAAGGTGGAAGACCACGTTCCACCACTTCTAGAGAGGATTCTATGATCGTCAGATCCTTCAAGTAGGATCCTTGGATATCATCAGTTGAGATACAAAAGCAGTTAGAGCTGCCTGTATCGGACCGAACAATCAGACGACGTGCTGTTGAAGCCGGATTGTTTTCTCGACGCCCTGCAAAGAAACCGCTGATTTCACTAAAAAACTAGAAGAAAAGACTCCTGTTTGCTACATCTCATATTGACTGGAATGTGCAGAAATGGCGAACTGTCCTGTTCAGTGATGAATCGAAGTTCAACTTCATAGGGAGCGATGGCATTTGCCGTGTACGTCGACCGGGCGGAAAACGTCTCGATTTAAGTTACTGCCATAAGACCGTGAAGCATGGTGGAGGCAATGTAATGGTCTGGAGTGTTTTTATGCTAACGGTCTAGGTCCAATACATCGAAACGATGGAGTAATGGACCGTTTCATGTATAAAAATATCCTGAAAGATGGTATGTTACCTCATGCTGAATGGAATATTCCAATAAAATGGGTTTTTCAGCAAGACAACGATCCGAAACACACTGCAAAAGTAGTCAAGCAGTGGTTTCAAGACAACCACCTATCGGTGATGGATTGGCCGCCTCAATCCCCGGATCTCAACCCTATCGAGAACCTGTGGGAGATCGTCAACCGCAGAAATAATCGTGAAGGTGTTCGCCTGGGCAGCGATTCCACAAAGTTTCATTGATCACCTGATCGAATCTATGCCTCGATGATGCAAGGCTGTGATCGACAACAAAGGATTCGCCACGAAATTTGATAGCGAAATACAGCTTGGTCAACATTTTGTCGAGTTGCACTCGTTTTGTCCAGAAGGAAATCAGCTTTTTTTAATACTTTTGATTAATTTATTAATTTTCGTGTACAAATAATGAGCTTTGTGATGAATAAAACTTGAAGAACTTTGTCTCTAAACAGTTACATTATTATTTCTCTAAATTGAAAAAATGCAGCACTTTTATATAAAGAAACTAAATTAGCATTATTTGGTTGCGAATGTTTTGTCCAATACAGTATACGGCAAGATCGTGCTAATTATAAAACTATAATGGCGCGATGACATGCAGTTTTCTTTTGTTGCTTAAAGATTTATGAGTTTTTTTTAACAGTTATTAAATACGGGCTTATTTTTCCCCAGTTCGTGCTCTCTCTTACCATCTCCCTTTTCCGATCAAGCCGTATTAAGTTTAGTTGAATTGGTTGTTTCAAGCATTATGAGTGTGAAATAAAACTTCAAATTAGAAAAATACTTTTAGAAATATAAGGTGGATTTATTAAGTAACAGAGCAATAATGATTGATAAGTGCGATAAAAACCAGTCTTACTTCAAGCAGTACCAAAAGCACACTCCGAGTTTGTTTTGTTACTTTATCAAATGCTTTGACGAAACCATTTATGAAGGTAATCCGGTCACGTTTACGGCATCAAGCGAAACTGACGACGTCGCCAAAATATTTGTGGAAATGCTCGAAAATTACATTACAGAGATTTATAAGATGATTAGATTTAAAAAAGATATGGTCATGACCCATAACGATAAAAAGATTTTTAGTAATCCCACCGTGTGCCACATTTGCGAAGAAAGTCTCGGAAGTGACACAGTGCGAGACCACTGCCACATCATGGGAAAGTACAGAGGAGCTGCTCACAGCAGTTGCAACACAAAATATCAAATTCCCAAATTCTTTCCTGTCGTGTTTCACAGTTTATCCGGTTACGACAGCCACTTGTTCATCAAGAAGCTTTTAAGTGGAAAATTAAACTGCATCCCCAACAACGAGGAAAAGTACATCAGCTTTTCAAAAGAAATTAAAGTAAGAGAGTTTGAAAAAGAGGGAAAGGTCATTGAAGTAAAATGAGAATTAAGATTTATCGACAGCTTCAGATTCATGACTTCCGGTTTGAACAATTTATCCAAAAATCTGACCAAAGATCAATGCAAAAACATCGCCAAATATTATTCCGAAAAGCAGTTTGATCAGCTGCTCATAAAAGGTGTTTACCCTTACGATTGGATGGACTCGATCGAAAAGTTTTCTGAAACACAATTGCCGCCTAAAGAGTCGCTCTTCTCCAAACTCAACGACGAGGGAATAAGCGATGAAAATTACTCACACGCCGAAACAGTTTGGGACGAGTTTCACTGCAAAACGTTCAGAGATTACCACAACCTATACAACGTCTCTGACGTGCTGATGCTGGCGGATGTCTTTGAGAATTTTAGAGACGTCTGAATGAACTATTACAAGCTCGACCCCGCCTGGTATTACACATCTCCCGAATTGGCACGGGACGCCGCGCTTAAAATGACAAAAATAAATTTGGAGCTTCTGAGCGATTACGACATGGCATGATCAAGAAAGGGATCCGAGGAGGAATCAGCATGATATCGAACCGGCTTGGAACTTCAAACAATAAATACATGGGAGATTCGTTTGACCCAAGCAAAGAGTCGTCCCCTGCTAGCACACAACGTTGAAAAAACGTTGAAATAACGTTGATCGACGTTGATCAACGTTGTTACAACGTTGTTTCAACGTTGTTTCAACGTTATGTGCTTGCTGGGTCGTTCATCAAATACATGGACGCTAATAACTTGTACGGATGGGCCATGTGCAAACCTCTTCCCACACACGGGTTTGAATGGATGAGCGAAGACTAGCTCTCCCATTGGAAATCTTTGCCGTGCATATTAGAAGTCGATTTGGATTACACTGAAAGTTTTCATGACGAGCACAACAATTACCCTTTGGCTCCTAATTATAAAAAAAGGTAAGTAACATCAGCGCAACAAATAAAATATTTGAAAAAATAAAAATGAGCCAGACCCGGCACTTCTCTTTTACTCGTGCTAATTACAGCGTCTTCCACATTAGCTGGTACACTATTTTTAAGGCAAGGTTTTTTACGATTCATTTCAAACGGGGCTTCTTCTTGTACTTGGACCTAGAGTTCTTTGTAGCCATAATGTATCTCTACTATAGTCCATGACTTTACACGCTTGGGATATATTCCCTAACTGTTCTGCAAGTTGTACTCGGGTGATTTAGGGCATGTCTGACTCTAATCAGTCTTCAGTTACACTACTAAACATTACTTATGAGCATAACTTTTTTTTGGAAATAATTGATTAAAATAAACATTTCCAGGTTGTTAAAAATTAAGGTGTTAGTTTTTTACGACATTAAGAGTTGTGACGGACTTTGTCTTTTCTGAAAAAGGAGAATATCTTTAAAAATAAACAAAATGATCTCTAAGTACAGGTTTTTCAGTAATGTTTAGTCTAGTACACTTCCATAATTGTTATTACCCACTTCTACAACTTATGATTTGTAGGACGATTAGAAAATCCGACGTTACTTATAAACTTCCGGCGTCGCTCCTAACACGACTAAAACAAGCGAACATCGTTAACGACACTTTGAGCTATAAAGTCTATTAGCGCATTTAAGATTTTTTTTTTTGTCGGGTGCAACCATATAATCAAATTTAACATTTTACTTGATAACGTCAGGTTGTGATTAAATATTAAAATTTGATTAAATATTAAAATGTGATTATTATAAAAATTTATTTGAAAAAATTCGCAAAAATCTAAAAAAAAAAATTATTATACTAATATGATCAATAAGTTTAAAAACAACTCAACGCGCACCTGGCAAATAATAAAAGAGATAATAGGAAAATCAAAAAATCACTTAAGTTCTTTACCACATACTATAAAATTTGAAGATGTAAGTATTTGTGAACCGAGAAAAATTGCAAACATATTTATAAATTTTTTTACTGAAATTTCAATCAATCTCTCTAAAACAATTCCTATGACCGAAAATTCCATTGAAGACAAATTGTGTCCTATAAATAAATCTCATTATAACAATGAGTATTCTTCTGAATTATCCCACGACGAGCTCAATATAGCCTTTAAATCTTTAAAAAGAAATAAAGCTATTGGTGCTGATGAAGTAAGTGGTAACATAGTTGCAGAATGTTATGAAAGTCTGAAAGATATTCTTTATGAAGTGTTTAATGCATCTATAAAAGAAGGAGTTTTCCCGGATCAATTGTAAATTGCCAAAGTCATACCAATTTACAAACATGGCGATAAAACAAATATCAACAACTATCGCCCAATTTCGGTTCTTTCAACTTTTTTTAAAATTATTGGAAAGAATATTATATAATAGAATATTTAAATATTTTGACCAAAATAATATAATTTATTCAAAACAGTTTGGCTTTAAAAAAAATATTTCAACTGAGCACGCAATTATTCAATTTGTTAGGGAAATCTCAGAATCTTTCAAAAAAAAAACAATATAACCTAGGAGACTTTAGTGATCTTTCGATACCCTTGACCATAAAATATTGCTTAAAAATCTCGAATACTAAAACAATCAAAACAACATGCTAAAATGGTTTCATAGTTATTTTTTAAGTAGAAAGCAATTTCTTACCAATAATGATGGCCTTCAAAGTGACTATACTGAAAAAACCTGCGGTGTTCCACAAGGCTCTATTCTAAGTCCTCTTATATTTTTAATTTATGTTAATGATTTAAGCAAAGCAGCTAATCTTCGGAGTATTTTGTTTGCTGATGATACAAATTTGTTCTTATCAAGCAGTAATATTAATGAGCTGTTTTCTGATATGAACAAAGAACTAAAATGCGTATTTGAGTGGTTTAAATAAAACAAATTGACCTTAAACCTTGATAAAACAAAATACATTCTATTTCAGCCGATATCTAAAAAACGTTTTTTACCAACAACCAAAAGTTCTTATTGATGAACTAGAAGTAAAAAAGGAAACTTTTACTAGTTTTCTAAAAAAAGGAAACTTTTACTAGTTTTCTTTGCATTTTTATCTTGATGAGAATGTTACATGGAAACCACATATTGACTACATTTGTACAAAGGTTTCTAAAAATATAGGAGTCCTCTATAAGTCAAGAAATTGTTTTAAAAAAACCATTTTAATCCAACTCTATTATTCATTTATACATAGTTACATTAACTATGCAAATATTGCTTGGGGAAGTACAAGCAAAATTAATTTGCGTACTCTTTACCATCGACAGAAACACATAAATACGCTTAGTTTGATTTGAAAATCAACTTACGCATTAAAAGTTTTTATTCAAAAATATAAAAGTACTTAACATTTATGAAGTGAATGTATATAAAATATTATGCTTTATGTTTCAATGTAAAATCAATCCGTCCTTACACGTTTTTAAAGATTTTATTACCTTAAAAACAAAAGATGAGCATACACTACGAAATGATAACTCACTCTTTGAACCCTTTTGTCGAACAAAATTCAATCAGTTCTGTACAGCTTATCGTGCACCCAATCTCTTGAACAAAATTGTTTTACCTAATTTTGATTTATCAATTACCTTCCCAGTCTTTAAAGAGAAATTTAAAAAATTTATTCTCTTTAATGACAATATGTTGAAATACTTTTAAAAATAAGAAATTTGTATAAACACGCTCTTGTGTTTTTTGTATTTTGTCATTTTTATTTGTCTATATTTATTAATGGCTTAAGTTGTATTCTATTATAACTTTTTATGGTTCTGGCGACAAGATCATTAGATCTTCTATCAGATACCAAGTTTTTATTTAAATTAGTCTATATATCACGGATTTTATTGCACCAAGAAAGCATATACCTCTTTTTTGATGTATTACGAGAACATGTGTCATGGATTTTGTTGTATTACAAGAGCATATATTACGGACTTTATTGTATTACGACTAACTAAATGTAAAACTGAAAAAAAAAAAAAAAAAAAAAGAATGACGCATTTATTTACACCCTTATAAATTTTAAGCGGCTTCTTGATGGCTTAAAGTAAGGTTTTTAGATTTCCTAGATTTTCTTAAACTTGTTAAGTAATATAATATGAAAACTTAAAAACAAAATGATAAACAAATGAGTCATCTAACATTAGAGCATAATAGTATTAAAAAATAACTTGCAAATTTTAATCAGTTTATCATTTGCAATTATTTTGAAAAAATAAGTTTTTTATTTACCAAATTTACCAAAAAAGTTCTGCAATAACAAACAGGAGTTTGAAGTGCACGTTTCTTCGTTGTTGAAACATTAGTTAAAGATATTTAACCCTTTCATGCTCCAATTATTTTCCCATAACTAACATAATACATAAAGAATCATCTATAAAATGTCAGTGATATTATGAAATGTTAAAGTAGACTTTTTCTACAACCTTTTTTAACTCTCCTTTATAAAATAATATTGTTTTCAATCGGTTAGAATGCACGGTTTGAATTGGGGAAGCTTAGTTTAATTTGTTGTTATAAAACAACCCAGCGCATGAAAGTGTTAAAGTAAATAAAAAAAAAAAAACTCGTACGTAGAGATAGAATTCAACTTTGGCTAATTTTTATATTGATGTCTTAATATTATTTTTAAAGTCTTTTATATTTTATTTAATAAGTATTTTATTTTATTTTTAAAGTTTTTATTTTTAATGTTTTATTTTTTACTTATAAAGTTACTTTTTATTTATAAAGTTGTTTTTTATTTATAAAGTTATTTATATTTTATTTATAAAGTATTTTTATTATTTTATTAGTCTTTTTTTGTAAGATTGAACGAAGGACATTTCTTTATAAGATTGAAGAAAGGACATTTTTTTATAAGATTGAACGAAGAACATTAGAGATGGATGCCTCCATGAGCATATCTTTTTATCTCTGATATTATTCACCAACTAAATAAATGTTGCCGACACATCTAATGCTATTTATATATAATAAATAGATAGATTAATTGACTTTAAGAAAGAAGGGATTCGTTGAAAAAATTTTTTACCTTTAATAATTTATTGAACTCGTTACCTTTGTATATTTTTAAAATTAAGCTTTTTATGCCTTGGAATATATAGTAATAGAATTTTAATGAATTATATTGGTACTTTTACCCGAGTATAACTTACTCGGCTTTTTTTTGGATGAACTGCTCCGTTGTTGCAACAAAAAATAATAATTTACAGTGTTTTTTTTTAATAACGTTCTATGATTTATAAGCATAAACTTTGAAAGAGGCAAAAATTTCCAGTTTTGATGTTTGTGGTTTCTTTAAATCTACTTCCATTTTTAAAGTTGCACCACCAACGTTTCATTCATCAAAATTGTACAAACTAAATGAACACTAGTATCTACACTATTTGCAGTATTTCTAGAATTGTCAAATATGTTTTTACTTTCCTCTCTTTTGATTTTTGGAATAAAACTTTCTGGTTTTATTTTTCAAGTGGACTTGTGTAGTAGGCAACAACCGAATATAAATCGACTCGGACCAGATTTCATTTAAGATATTGCTAGCAGCTTCAAAGTTTTTGATTTCAAGTTTTTAATTAACGAAAGTATTTGATGCGTCTAGATGCTTTAAAAAGGCGTCAATTGGCAGCATCATACCAGCAGTATCCTTTAATAATGGAGCTATTCGACTTTCAACTTGGTTATAAGCAGCCCTGCCTGATTTATTTGAAAATACGAATAATAGCTATTTGGAAGTTATGTTCACGTAGCAATACTTTATATTTCAATCAATTAAAATGGCTGTTTACCTTTTTTGAAATGGGTAGTCCGAGAAGTTTACGTGCTTTATCATCTTGGGACAGTAAAAAAACATAATTATTTCCAATTTAGTCTGCTAGTTCTCAGGAAAACTTGAAAGATGGCATTTTAAAATGATCATCCCAATGTTTTCTGAAATCGTTTTGTATATTTTGAAGCTTAACTGAGACAGTTTAAATATGTCGTAAGCGGATAAAAGCCGATAGCATGTTACTGATCTATTACAAAAGCAGGTAAAATCCGATAGTTTGCATCCAAGTAGTTTTTCAGATTATCCAGGGAGCGCACTGACTATCAGTCGCAGATCTAGGCATTACATTTGATAGGGTGGCCTCTCGCAAACCCTCTCATTGCGACTCCAAGTTCGGTCTCTTACCTGCTGTTTAAGCTTTCAATTTTTTAATTTTGGATGCTATTTCAGGGTTGTCTTTAATTGTTTTTTTAGGACTTGCTTCCTTTTAACTGTCAGGTTTTGTTGGCTCTGCCAATGACTTCAGCTGTTTCAGCTTCTTTTCGGTTATTTATCTAGTCGTCATTGACGATTTTAAATGAATTTTGCTTTTAGGTGTAAGACCGATCATTTTCTCTTAGTCAACCAGGGTGGCGACAGCTTCGTTTAAGACGTTGAACCAAACTATAAGTTTGTCTTGAGCTGAGGTTTTATCTACCAACACTATTTTTTTAAACCAAGTGACAATACCTTTGCAAATGAAAATGACAATATCTTTGCAAAGGAAAACTTACGCAGCTAAACTACTATTAATGTAGCGAATAGCCAGTGGTATCCAACATCACATTAAGTGGAATCCATTATCAATCCAGTTGTATCCATCATTAAACTTGCAGTAGTTTTAGCTGGAGCATTACTATCACTGTTACTTCTTACTTGATAATAATATTCTTTAGAACGATTTTCTGTGTAAGAAATCAACGATTTGCTTACCTGTTCTGGATCTTTTTTAATTGCATTGCAGCTAGTAACTAGATTTAAATTAATATCAGAAAAAAAATTTTGTTTAAATTTATTTCTTATTTGAAAAAATAAAGCCCCACCACCAAGGAATGGTTCATAATAATTATTTTATCCTGAAAGAATAAATTTAACTAATTAATCGACAATTTTTCTTTTACCACCAACCTACTGTAAAAATGGTTGTGGGTTATCTATACTATTTAATGACGTAAAACTGTTTATTAAAAATTTCTATATTTCTACTAAAAATTATAGTAAAAAATAGACTTCAATGCCAGTAAAATACTGTAATTTAAGGAATTTTTGACATTTTCTTAGTTTAATCATTAACACTATTTTTAAAGTTATAGGTAATAGCTAAAAATTAACCTAATTAAACTGATGAACAGGGTAATTTAAGAGCGTCTCTTTTATACAGCTGTTTGCGTATATTATCAAAAAAATCTGTTAAACTTGTCAAAAAAGCTTAAACCTCCTCTGTACCTCCATGAATTCTAGTGATATCTCTGAGGTGAGCTGCTTAAAGTGGCAGAATTAAGCTCCTAGGTTAAGTTAAAATTACAAAATCTATTTAACTCTGGCTTCTATTTTTATAACCAAAAACAGCAGAGGAATATTGCGGTAATTAATAATGAAAATCAACAAAAAGATACCAATAAAACTGAAAATTTTGCCGAACATAATTGGCAAGTCCAATTATCTCTAACATCTGTCACATTAATGCCATTATATAAATCAATATCTAATCAAGAAGCTAGAAAAATTGATTTGATTAGGCATTATGCTGGTATTATCAAATCTAAATTAAAATTAGAAGAAGCAACAGATAAGTTAAAACAAATAAAATTATTAAAAGAAATTTACTACAAAATATAGAAAATGCTTTGAAAATACCATGTGATAAGATTTTTACATTAGAAGCAGCACTTTATGAAATGGAGTATGATCCTCAAAAGAAGAAATATCTAGCTAGAATAATAGATTCTAATAAGGAAATACTATTAAAAGTTAAACAACAATTTACGTATTAATCCAGGATTTCCAGTATTCAAAAATATTTAATCCACAACAATTAGCAAATAAAATTACTACTAAATTTGCTTTAATTGATCAGATTAAAGGATTAAATCTCTCTTGCAATTTTCAATATGATATAACTTACACTGTAATTAGTGATAGTTATAAAATACAAGCAACGTTACATCAATCAATAGATAATTCTATAAAATTTACCAATAAAGGCGATGTAGTTGTAACAGTCAGCATGTTTGCTATTAGTCCGGCTTGATCAGAATCAGAACAAAATAAGAAGGAAATGGTATTACAATTTATTATTTATGATACTGCCATTGGTCTTAATAATGAAATGCAGGAATATTTACGTAAAGAATATAATGAGTTTGATACCCAATATGATGAATTAGTTTCATTTATCTTTTTCTTCTTGATCAAAAATAGTTTTGTCGAGTTGAGTCCATTGATTTTGGATGCTAGGATAGTCAGTCATGTCATTTTGCAAAAAGTCAAAGCTACAAATAAGCTGTTAGTTGGTAAACCTTAAGCTTGGCTATAGCAACTAGACCGCCCAATTCAATTAAGCAGTGAGTATGAGCTTTTCTTTCTAGAATTTTAACTTTAGCTTCTTCCATAATTAATTGAGCCTTCTTTTGCTCAAATTTTAATCTAAGATTAGAAATTCTCATAGTAATGTAATGCAGAATTAAAATAATCATCAGTAAAAAAACATGGTAATTCAATTTGTAAGGATAGAGATAGTAACTAGAAGCTCAGGAGGAGATGCTTGCTGCAAAGCTGCTTGTAATGCAAAAATCGTTATTCGGGATCAGCAAACTAATGTTACCTATGATTTCTCCAAAAAAGGAGATAATGTTCATCATGCAGTGTTATTACCTGGTTATGTATATACAAATTTAAAGATTCTAGTGTGTAAATGAATGAGGTAGAGCGTTCAGAGAAAAGAAAAAATAGCCAACGACTTAAAGATATTGTTATTGCTTTACTTGATGATCAGGAATTAGATTTACAAGATAGAAATGCTATTACTCATGAGATAATAGAAGAAATGGCTTGGGTAAAAAAAATTGTTTAAGACTGCAGGTAGATATCTACAATAGGGCATCCCGTACTTTTCAATATTTGTTAAAAAAGTTGGCCCTAAGGATTTTTTTGCCATTAGGTACACATATTAAGAAAATACAAAATTTTTTTTACCAGAATAAATGCATCATTTGCAAAAACAGACCTTAATTTTTCAAAATTTGATTGAACTGGGGAGGGGGACCAAAAATCACATATGTCTAAGAACATCCCATATAGACGGTGAAAATTTTTGTTTTTATGTTTTAACATTTTTTCATTAAAGTAAATAGAGAACAGTTTTAAAATTTAGAAGTAATGCACACGCCCCCCCTCCTCCTTTGCCTATAAAAAATTTCTTAAGTGCTTGTTTTACACCATAAAAGCAAAAACACAAATGAACACAAGTTAAAGTTGAAATGAAACTTATAACTCTATCTTTCTAATATATTACATCAGAGATACTAAAAATGGTAAAAAATATAAGTTAAACTAAAATGAGGTCCTGCTTGCTGTTAAAACGAGGAATTATTGCTCTATTTTCTGCTCTAGCTTGAATAAATCCATCGCGCCTCTCAAAACCAAACACTGTTTCAGAAGCTGCAGTTACCTTAAAAAAAAACACGTTTTAAGAAGATTTTTTGAAAGTTTCTATTGATTAACATATTATTAAGTATAAGGAAAAACCCTTTACCTCTTTAACTGCCCTCTCAACTCCTTGTGTGTGAACAGGGAAATACGGAACTACCATAGGACAATCCACAATCATTTCTAGCTCACTTATGTTCATTTTACAGGTTAAGATGGGTTCATAAGCCTCTTCCCATGTTATAAGCTCTGTTAATATGGTTGCATCCAAGTTTAAATAAGGAAGCTTGTATGTTCTGGTAGCTAGATTTCCCATTTCCAAATTTTTTCTAATTTCCAGAATTTTATTAACAGCAAATTCTCTTTCAATTTTATTTTCGCTGCAGAGTAATGTTTGCAATAAAATTTCGGAATGAGAATTCCATGCAGAAGATCTCACACACTTTTCAATAATCATTTGTACAAGTTCATCTTGAAGTTTTATTAGGGTGAGTTGGTTCAAGATGTGTCGTGGCCCTTCTATCCAACTATGCTTCACTTTAATTTGGAACCACATAGGGAAGTAAACTGATACAAGAAACTTAACAATTAACTCTAGATTTTTTAGGTCATCCCCCTCTAACCCATGCTTGCTTACCCACAATAAAAGCAAGGAAGAACCTGTATTGAGCCACCTTGAATGGACTAAAGTACCTGGTTTTTGGTTAGCCAAATCTTCAGTAAGAGTTCCATTAATTACTGTCTGGCATATTTTATAGGCATATTTCTGATCTGAAGATAACTCTTTTACTAATTCTTCAGGAAGTTCAATTAGACCAGGACCTATGGATATTGGCTTAAAACTGTAATTTCTTTCCATTTCAGTAATCTTTGTAAGCAACTTCCCAAAGGGTCCAGAAAATCCTGTCTTTGAGGTTGTCTTACCATCAAGCTCTTCTATTAAATGTCGAATACAAAGTTCATTTGTGTGAAGAGAACATATTAGCCATCCTAATTTTCTTTCTAATCTAGTTTCTAAATAATGGATAACACCTCCAATATGACCTGTATTTGTCGCCGTGCTATCACAACCAATGAATTTTAAGCTATCTTTTACCCCATGCAAATTACACCACTGAAATATTTTATTTGCAATATGTTCAGCAGGTTTAATTTTTGATTTTTTGGGTATTTCTTCTTTGGTTAAATGATGAAGATATTTACCATATTCATCAGTTAAAGTATAGTGATTTTCCTTTTGAACTGAAGGATAAAATTTTTTAGTTTCATCATTAAATGTCAATACATTTGTTTTGTCACTTCTTCCATCAAAAAGAATGCAAGAAATATCTTCACACTTAAATCTATTTTCTCCAATATTCTGACACTCTGACATAACTTTATCTTTGGCTCTATGCACTTTGTTTTTGTCTAATAACAAATAAATAGCTGATTCTGGGACAATTTTAGCCTCCACCAAATCTTTTAAAAACCCTGAAGCAATAGCAGCAGCAGCAGCAGTGTTTGAAACTTCATACCTAATTGCAGCAATAGTTGTATTTGTATCTTCATATAATTTCTCTTTAATTTAATATCCTCGCTTTTATTGCTTTTCGCTTCCTTTTAACCTCTTTATAATCTTTTGATCCTATCATAACTTGAGCTTTGTCCCCCTTTTTGTTTCTTTGTGATTGAATAAATTCTAACTCTATCAAGGGAATCCTTGCTGATTTTTCACATTTACAGTTAATATGAACTTTTCTCTCACATCCCAGACAACTTGATTCATTACAGTAAAGAATTTCACATTTACATTTAGTTATATCAAACAGTCGTGACATAGAATCCATTATGTTGTTAATTTTTTCCTTTTTGGTTAATCTTTTTCGGCAAATATCCTGAACATCACAATAACTTTTTTTGATCTTTCTGTCAATGGACTTATCTGTAAATATTACTGGAGAAGAAAAATCTGAATTTGCTTTTTTCCATTGATTAACAACTTCCAATCTTGTCTCCCTAATCAAATCATCCAAGATATATCTTCTTTTCTGACAACTCTTTAAGCAGTATAGCTTTACGAAGAACAGCACCAAGAGTTGGTAGCTCAGATGGAATAAAGTCTCTTCCTTTTCCTGGAGATAAAATATTATCATACTATATATAGTTTTTAATTAATTATTATTGTTACTCTTATTATTATTGTTGATAAAATGGTTACTGTTCATAATGTTGTTGATGATAAAACTTTATACAAGAAAATATATTCATGATTCAATACTAATGATAATAGTAAGAAAATAAATTAATAACATATGATATAATTGTCGTGAATATAATATTATCTTTGTATTACAAATATTATTTTAGTAATATTACTAAAATAATATTAATAATATATAGAAAATATTATATTCACAACAATTTTATTACCTATTAAGTCGGACATTACTGTGCTTGCTTTTTTTCTTGTTTTTATACCACTCATTGCTTATTATATATTTTATATCACGACTATATGACAATACGACTGAAAAGTAAAATAAAATATTGAAAAATGCTTTAAAACAAATATTCAAAATAATTTATATTCCCGAAACATTCCTTTGTGTTTGATATTTTATCAAGAAGTTTCTTGGGCTTTTGGTTGTTTCCGCAAAAAAATCTCTTTTTGTATTAAGTTATATTTTTGGTCAACAAAAGACCAATTTTTGCAAATGAAGACTTTTTAAAATCAACTTTTTTTAAACTGAACTAAAATATATATATGTTCAGGCAAAAAAATACTTGGGGCCAAGATTTTATAATGAAAAAATATGTTTTTTGAAAAGTACGGGATGCCCTAATCTACAAGCCTCATAAGGTAGAAAACAAATGGTACGCCCACGTGCTTGTTACCACCTACAGATTTTCAGAAGTTGGTATGTTTTTAGGAGGTAAAGCTGCAGATTTAAATCCTAAAGTTGTTAAAGTTATTGGCAAGGTATTTATTATTCCGGAATCACAAATGATTCATGAAAGAGCCAAAGATATAATAAATAAATATTTTGCTAAATTAGGCTGAAGTAACAGAGTAGATTAAGTAAGCATGATGCCACAAAAATATGTTGGTTCTACTAGAATGAGAAGTATTATCAATGAGATAACACAGCAAAATGAAATGTTAAAGTTTGCATATCTTGAAATTATCAAAAATGTGGATAGAGTGTTAGATCGAATTATCCGTTATCAAGCTATTTTTACTAAGGAAGAAATAGAAAAAGCAGTTAAAGAAATTCAAGGTGAGAAGATAAGAAAAAGCTTAATTCAGGAAGTATTAAATTCAAATAGGTTATTAAAGTTATATCATGAAGATGGTAAGGATACTAGCTATTACACTACCGTAGATATTAAAGAAGAAGAACTAAGGTTACTCAGAATAGCCGATAAGATAAATAGCTTATACCATATTTACCAAATCCGTTTTACAAATTTTGGTAATAATAATTTCAGTAACTTTACTAATAACATTGTTAAAATCAAAGATGAATCGATAAACTCTCTAATATTAATGCAATTAACGCAGCTCAAAAAGAAGCATTTCAACATATTTTGTTAAGCAACCAGGAAATATATTAAAAGTATTAAGTATTAAAAGGGAGAGCAGGCACTGGTAAGTTGAATGGATTGCAACTAGTAACAGGCAAAATGTTATAAGACTTGCTCCTACTCATGAAGCAGCATCAGAACTTAAAAGTAAAGGTTACCAAGAGAGTTAGGCTTCTAATTCAAGCTTTATAACGGTAAAGCAAAATTACCTAATAGTACTCTAACAGTAGTACATGAAGGAGAAAGGGTTTGTCATAATGATAATTTGGAATTGCTCAAAGTAGCTAAAAGTAATAACTGCAATCTAATAATTGTTTGAGATGAAAGACAACTCTCTTCAAATGAACGAGGTGGGATAATTGAAGTATTTGCTGGTAGGTTTGGTTTATACTAACTTAGTGATATTAGAAGATAAAATAAACAATGGGTAAGAGAAAAGATTTTATGTTTTGCCAGGTCAGATATTGCAGGTGATTTAATGTAATTAGAGCATAATAGCTGTTTAAAAGCTGATTATATTTTAGCTCTGTCCATCAGTAGATTAATTAATGACTGAAATAATAGCAAATTTAATTTAAATGAACGTTTAATAATTGCTGTACGTAATCAGGAAGTGGATAATCTAAATCGTGAAATAAGAAAGCTACTAAAAGAAAATGGTAGTGGAGACCGGGGCTAGTTGCAACAAAATTTAAAATACTGAACTTATCTCCTTAAACTTTAATACTTTTGAAATTTTTTTTTAAGGTTATAAAATAGATTTTAGTGACATATTAATCCAACATAATATAAATATAATATAAAACTTATTTATTCCGCAATAGTGAAACAAAAATGAAAAAAAAGATGTTGCAACTTACCCCGCGTTAGGGCAAAGTGTAACAGTAAACGGGGTAAGTTGCAACATAATACTCTAAAGTATAAGCCTTGTAGAGTTCACAGAAAAATTACTAGTTAATCTGTAATTTCTATTTGGTAATTCGGCAAGAAAAATTTTGCAAAAAAAATTTGGCAACAAAAATTTTATAATTGCAATAAAAGAGAGTGGTATTTTCCTTGAGCTGCATCAAAACTTATAATGCTTCACTTCATATATGAAGTGACTTGTTTTGTTAACTAAAGTGAAGCATTATATATATATATATACTTTGATAAAACTTTGTTACAAATTATAAAATTAAACTATCTAGTTGATAATTAAACATTTTTCTTATATTTATTTTTTTTTAATTTTATATATTTCGATTTATAACTCATAATAAATTTTTAAAAAACTTATATTTTTATATTTCTTATTACTTAAATATAATTCTTATTACAATCTTTTAACGAACAAGTGTTATCTAATAAATGGCTTTCTAACCGGCATCGGTTAGGAAGAAGGCGTGAACTTTCTGTTAAATACCCTTCCGCGGTTATCTTTAATAAAAACTTCTCGGGGTACCTAGAGTAAAAACTAAAAAAAAATATTAAAAAACTATTTATTCTGAAGATCTCTTATATTAATATTTTAAAAAGATGAAAACATTTATCATTTCATCAGAAAGCGAACTACGAAAATTTGTGACATATCTGGAAGACAATGAGAAAAGTCTTTCTGCTTCCGAGGAAGTTGCTTGAACTCTGTGGATGACTAGTTCAAATTTCAAAACTGCTTCTGATTTCACACCAATTACTTCGTATTCTTTTAACTGATCGGTGAAGGTCATGACTTTTTTTAGCTTTTTAGCCGTTGATTGATTTTGATATACAACTTCTTGAATTTCGACAAAAAAAAGAAGTCCATTATGATGGTTCTTCTTGTTTGCTTTTTAGCGCGATCATCTGATTTTGTTTGGAAATTATTTTTTTTTATTGCAAATAGTTGATCAAATAATTTTGCAGCATAAACTTGAATATCTTTTTTGGAAGCGTAAAAAAATGGTGTGGTTTTTATTTTTAAAAAATCGGGATTGTGAAAATAACGACTCAATGATACCAACATAATGTTTTTACGATTTTCGTATCTGGAGATTAACGCCTCTGCAAAATTAGAACTAATATCAGTTTCTAAAACCTTCAATTTCCTTACTAAAATTTCCATAATGATGTCACACTCCAAAACTGTTGTATTTGGTTTTTCCAAGCGAACCGCAGCGTCAGCAATGACTTCCAATAAGTCAGACAGCGATGTTAAGAAATCCAAGTCAATTTCATCTAACATGTTTAAGCACTTAAGTTCTTCGAGTGTTTTTTTTTTTACAGCTTCTAAGCATTCCAAAAATCTTTTGATCATCTGAAAATCACTGTTCCATCTAATGCGGTTTTCGAGCAACAGTCTTTTGTCATGCAAAGATCCGTAGATTTTGTGTATTATTCTTTTAAGAACTTCACATCAAAACGATGAATATTTTATAAATTTAATTATTATTCAAAGTTTCTGTAGACTTTTTTCGATATTTTCTTCATATTCTTATTCTCCGAAAAGTCAAACAGAAACTCTCCTTCAGTCTCTCCATCAGTTTCCGTTCCTGTTTCATTATCCGATTCAGTTCCTTTGTTCACAATTTCGCGACAATCTTTTTTAGCGTATACCAAATCACAAACACTCAAACGAATTGAATGATTCTGGCAGATTTGATGTGTAAACTTAAATATGGTACCCAAAATCACCAACCAGCTACAGCAATACAGTTTTACCTGCAACATCTTCATCATCTATACCAAATTCTCTTCATTTTTGCATTATCAAAATGTTTATCGTTTCGACCGAACTAGCAGATGGCAATTTCACCATTCCTAAACAATATGTTCGGCCGTGATGAACATTTAAACTGTAGTATCTTCTACCTCTATTGCTACACTATTCGTCACCTGTTAGTCCAAATTTTTCTCCTTTTGCTTTCAATGCAGCCAATTCAGCGATCATTAAATATTTGGCTTAAGCATGAAACATCGTAATTTTTTCTGAAATTGTGGACGCTTACTTGGGCAAACTATGCCCATAATTTTCAAAAACCATTCTTAGTGTTTCAGATTGAATTATGGACCTAGTTGAATATCCATCAAAAGCTGTCAACTTGGCGAGAAGATATATCTTCTCTCCAAGATCGTTAAACTATAGTTTAACGACATCTTAGTAAAAACTGGTCTGGAACTGGATGGTCAAAATCTATTTTCTCGCAACTTTTGACGTGAGCAATTAGGCCGTTTGTGCTGCTTCCTGGACAAGCGATTCTTTTATGGCATTTTTTGCAATCTCCGTATTTCTTATCATTTACCACAATTTTATCAAAGTATTTCCAATTTTCCAAAACCATTTTTCTCTACAAAAGAAAAATTATCAATTTGACTGGGACAGATTATTTTGATCATACGATATACGACATTATAAAAATAAAAAGTATTATATGTTTACGACTTACCTCGTTATTTTAAGACCAGTTTTTTTATATATTATAAATAAGGATCTTGACTAAAAATTTGTTTTTGTAAAGGTAAACTATAAAATAGTTTAAGTACATTAACTTATATCACACAAGCACAATATTTTAAAAGTTAATGTTTACAATATCTTTGGTGAGATTTTTGGTTATCTTATTGTTTTTCCCATGGACCCTTCATTTGTGACCGATATTTAATAGAAAATCCCAAGTCTAAGACTTTACCGTTTATATACCCTCTCATATTTTATAATGGTCAAGAACAATATAATATTGCATAGAATCTACAGGACTTATTTGCCAATAACAAACGAGCAAGAGATATTTGGATCAATGATTACCAATTAGTAAATGTCTACTAAATTCCAGAAGAAGAGTACTTTTACTTAAACATATACATGAGAGAAAGTTATTGCAAAAATGAGAAGAGATAGAAGATATGTTGCCAGAACTTACTAGAGTAACTATAAGTTATGATTATCTAGAAATGATGCTATGTTATAATTTGACAAAAATAGACCAAGATGATAGGATAAAGCTGGAAACTTTTTTGTCAACAAATTTAAAGCCTGAATTGGTAGAAAGTTTTATGACTAGTTCAGCACAACATTGGCAACAACAAGGAAAAGAACAACGTATTCTTGAAGGTATAATAGCTGGAGTAGGTTATGATATTCAAATTTGTCAAGCCAAGGTGTTGTTTTCTTGGAGCGAACACAACGTTTCAAAACTAGATTTTCTCTTCTAAAAAACTCTCCCCTTACAAAAAGTTTTCCTTCAATTATACTATACAAAGAACCTCAAATATGCTCATAAAACAAACCGCTTAAACTATATTTAGAACATTTCAAGGAAACTACGTCAATCAAATCCGCTTTATGTAGTTTCTTCACGCAATTCAATTACACAAGGGTATTCAAAACTATATTAAAATGAACATAGAAAGAGCAAAAAAAATGTTATCTGAAGGTTTTTTCTCCAGTAACTATTACCAAAGTTACCAATCTTTAACAATCTTTTATTTATTTTCTTGCTAGGAAAAAATAGTCTATTAGTGAGCATTCACAAGTTTTTAAATTTTGCTTAATTGTTAAAGTAAAGACTTAATCTGACAGTTAAGGATTGTTGGGTACAAATATATTAAATAGAATCGTACCCGGGACACTCTTGCCTGGAGAGCATCAAAACATAAAACTCAAGCTCAAAAACTAAAACCAATTGGGTTTGGTAGCTTATACATCCATGTTTCAAAAAATAAAAATAAATTGAAATCATCTACTTATATCCAAAGAAAAAAAATGGCTTTGAATTTTCTCATGTTATTGGCTCCTTTTCTAAAGACATAAGGAAGAATATATGATACTTATTTAAAAATAACTATAAAATTTGATAGATTTGAATCGCAGAGAAAATAGAATTTCATAAAAAATAACCAAATAAAATCAACAAAATGAATTTGCATAATCCTTGGGGTATCTTTACCTGCTAATTCGCTTTTTTTTAAAAGTCATGTGTGTTTAAATGTTTTTTAATCCCATATTTTTTGAATAGCTAGGTCCGTTTTTATTGCTTATTACTTAATGTTGCAGTGATACATATTTATGTCATTTAATAGTGAAATAAAGATGTAAAAACATAAATTTTTTTATTAGTTGCCGACAATAAATAAGTGCTCTATCAAATGAAAGCAAACAAGTACTTTTTGCAATTTTAATTTGGACTCTTTCAAAATGCCCAATAGTGCCAAATTTCATAAGGAGTGTAGAAAATCAGTGTGTGTTGTATGTATGAAAAAGTGTGATTTACCAATTTCTGGTGTAGCCTTAAAAAACATTTTGCAACAGACATTGACTTTTTGGATTCTAGAGTTCCAACTGGAATGTGCGGAACGTGTAGAAATCAACTTAGAAAGGTTGAAAGAGGAGTATCTGTCAAGCTGCCTACTCTTTACAATTTTCAAACTATTAATGTCAAGACTGTGACAAGAGAATCTAACTTTAACTGCCTGATTTGCCAAATTAGTAAGCTGAAACTGACTGAAAAACATCCTTTGGATAATTCACCTTTAAATCCCACAAATCCCCTGACATAATGTTCAGGTTGTTTGTCATAAATGCAACTCTACTTCTTCGAATTTAAACCTTATAGAAATTTCAACAGAAAACAAAAACGTTTTGAACAGATAACCTCTGCAACTAACAAAGGTCAGTTATCATCACCAGGTGAGACACTCAGGCTATCAGTGACTGAGAGAGGTTGTCCATTACCTCTTACCCTAGGTAACTTAAGTTTTGTACCATTCCTGTTTTTAATGGTGCTATTTTGTCTGTTCTAAGATTGCTTTTCATAACGAGGTTTTTTAAAATTTGTCTTTAGGAGCATCATGTTCAAAATCAACAACTGCAGAAAAGTATAAGTTGAGTGCCCACGACCTGGTGCAAATTCAGCAATCTACAAGCATGTCTAATATTGGAGTCAAAAAACTTGCTGCAACACTAAATTTGGTTTCCAAATCTTTTTGAGCCAAACTTTTAAGCAAATTTTCATGAAGCAGGGTTGCAGCTTGCAAATTTTTTTTACAAAAACTACAATTGCATCATCAGGCGAAAAAATGCCACACAAAGAGTAAACACTTGTTCACTGCAAAAATCTCTTTGACTTTCTAGCAGAAAATTCACTTAAGAGACAACTTCAAGCAGGTCATCTTATAAAGGTTGGGATTGATGGAGGTCGAGGCTTCCTAAAGCTTACAGTAAGTCTTCAAAGAACGAATGATGAAGATAATTAAAGCTGCCCATTTTTAAAAAAAATTGTCACCTATCGAGCTATAAAAGACAGTGGAGTTAAAAAGCAATTTTTAATTGCAATTGCAGAGCATCTATATGAGAATTATAGCAACATCAAAAACTTTATTGAGCTTGTTCAACCTGAAAATTTAGACTTTGTGGTCTCTTGCGGCTTGAAAGTTGCTAACATTTTATGTAGTTTGCAATGTCACTCTAGCTCACGTCCATGCCTATACTGTGATAGTGAAGCTGATCAAAGCAAATTCATTTTCGAACTAATTCCCCTAATGGAGATTCATCTGCTACTTGGGATAGTAAATCACTTCAAAGCACTAAAAGAAGAGTTTCCAGAATTGTGGGGGACAATTTGCTGACAATGATTGCCAAAAACTCCGGAAAAATATTGATGTTATAGATCAGCTCTTTGAGAACTTAGGTTTATCAGTTTTAGCCACCATTAATGCATTCAAAAAATTCAGTGCTGTTTTTAGAGCCGGTTTTGGAAACGTCCTTGACAAGGAATATGGAAAAAATTGAAGAATTTTGTAAATCTTTTTTAAATCTAGGATTTGTAAGTGTGACCCCAAAAGTGCACTTTTTTTTTTCACATTAATGAGTTTATCAGAATGAAGAAAAAATCCCTTAGCCCTTTCAGTGAACAATCTTTGGAAGCTCGTCATCACGATTTTTCTGTTAGTGGCAAAGATACAAGCATTCAAAATTACATCTACAATATGGAAATTGGCTGGAAAGATGTGTGGTTGAATACAATAGCAAGCACATTTAGGTGAAATATGTTTATTGCATCTTTAATGAACATTGAAACTTTGCTATTTTAGAATAAGTGTTTGTGACTAAAAAAATCAGCTGAGAAAATACCTATGGATTTATTTAAACTGGTTAAAAATTTTTTTTATGAGATTAAATACACTAAAATATTCATTTGTTTAACCTGTGTGTAATTGTAATTTGTAAAAAAAACCCACAGAAAATAAAATCTAAAATATTTAGAACTTTAAAACAGCCTTTGACAAAGTTTAATTATAGACAATATTTTAATAGTTTTTTTATTTTGCGACAGTGTTTTATATTTAGAAATGATTAAAGTTCAAAGAAAAAATGGTGAATAAAGAAATGTTTACCGTGAGAAGTAAGGTCAAAATGAATGACAAGTTCAAAGCGACAAAGATTTCCTACACATTGATAATTTTTTATTTTTAAACCCTCGATATTTAGACAATGCTTATCAATAATAGAAATATCAGTTTTACTACTTATTTCTTAACTTTGAGTATGTCTTCTGTAATTTGGGGCTCTCCTGGCGAAAAAGCAAGGAGACAAAAAAATCCAAATAATCAAAGTCATTTTTCATTCCTTGGACGGAGGCAGGTGATTCCAATTTTTTTATTATTTGAAACATGGATGTATGGGCTATCAAACCCAATTGGTTTTATTTTTTGAGGCTATCCAGGCAGGAGAGGGCAATAATTTTAACAACCTCAAAAAAGGAGACAGTCAGATGACAATATATCAAGAAGAAATCATAAAGCCAAGAGTTGGTTTATTACTCGGGTGATTTATTACCAGTCTGAGAAAATGTCGCTTTTTTTTTTCGTGTTATTTTTGTTTAAGAGCTTGTGACTAGTTTTCACCTCGCGGAATAGATCGCCCTAAGAATTTGACGTAAAGTATACAGTTTCAAATGCCAACATTGGTTTTTACAAAAACAGCTGATAACAGGTAAATATAAACATTTATGTTTACTAAAAATAGTACTTTATTTTTATCAAATATAAATGTTTATATTTACCTATTTTAAAGTGTATGTTCTAATTAAACTTGAGGTTCCAAAATATTCCATGCTTTTTGAGAATACTGCTCAGAAAATCCTTTATTGCTTCACCAACCAAAACTCCTCTTATGGAAAAAATTGGAGAATTAACAAGATTTCTCTGTGAAAGTTTCTTTCGTCGATATGAGTTTAAAGAAACTGATACCAAAAACTTTCATACCTTTTCTTCTTTTGAGTATAATGGATTTCTTTTAGGCCTCCTAAATTTCAGCTTTCATTTAAAAACACTTAAACATTTTAACTATGTTCCTATGTTCTAATTTAAATGTTCCAAACCTCTTCAACTTTTTTTTTTTTTTTGTGAAATTCGAACTTTTTGCGGTAAAAGTAGGAAAAACGTAGTTGATTATCCTAACTTGAGCCTAAACAAGTCTTCTGACTTGTAAAGGGCATTAGTCACTTGCCTATAATACAAAAAGGCTGAACGTCGACACTGGTGTATAATTATCCTGATACTTTTATTTTTTCTCTTTTTATTATCCCAAGCGTAGGCTACCTCCTGACCTTTGATTCTAACAAATTAAGAGATAATAACTTACTTGAGCTTAGGAGATAAAAAATTTAAAGATAAACATGAGGTAGTAAAAAAATTTCTTTTTAAAACAAAATTACAGTTACAGATTGTTTTTTGCATTAAAATTAGGTTCACTAACCCTGCTGATCCACCATGCGCTTTCATAATCTTGCATATATCAGTCTTTGTCAACTTTGAAAAGCTTTCGAAAGTATTTTCTAAAAATGGAGAAGTATATTACTAAGACTAAGTGAAACATTAAAATCATTTTCAAGTAAAAACCAAAAGCAAAAAGATTAACATAGCAACAAGACAACTGGTGTAACATATTTTCATGGAAAATTTTCAAACTAAAAAATTATTTTTGTTTTGCTTGAAACAGCTACAAAATTTTTCAAAATATAAAATTTCATAGGCCAGTTTAAATCTCTTAAATGCAGGTCGACAAGCAATCCTAAAAGAATGGCTATATAAGATTGTTTGCTCGTTACTGATACTTTTATTTACTGATCATTATAAATTTTTTTTACCAATGATAGAAGAGACTCATTTCCTACAGCTTTTACGTCTTTATTAGCTTTTAAACATTTGTTATTTGGTCTAGGAATTAATTCATGCGCTTTTTAATTGAAAATTGAAGGTTTATTTCAAAAACTAAATGGATGAATTCATTAATGAAAATAGTGTCCATCGCTAGTCACTACTTTTGCCCATCTTTCCGGCAATTTACGAATTCCGTGTCGAAAAAATGCTTCATCCTTAGAAGTGATCCAATCAGAGACCCATTTTTCGATATTTTCTGAAGAAGTGAAGCGCTGTCCAATCAAATCGTTATTCATGCAATCGAACAAGTAGTAGTCAGAAGGAGCAATGTCCGGAGAATACGGCGGGTGGGGTAACACTTCCCATCCGACATTTTCCAAATAGTTTTTGACAGGTTTTGCGACATGTGGTCGAGCGTTATCATGCTGAAAAATAAGTTTATCATGTCTGTTACCCCAATTTGGTCGCTTTATGACCAGAGCTTGCTTCAAATGCATTAATTGTCGTCGATAACGTTCTCCATTAATAGTTTCACCAGGTGTCAGAAGCTCATGGTACACCACACCTTTCATATCCCACCATATACACAGCATAACCTTTGCACAGTGAATATTCCATTTGGGTTGTGATGGACCTGGTTCACCTGGCTTTACCCAGGCCTTTTTTCGTTTAGGATTTCGTAATAAATCCATTTCTCATCACCAGTAACGATTCGATGCAAAAATCCCTTTCTTTTCTGTCTTTCAAGCAGCAATTCACAAATGGTCTTTCTTCTTTCCACGTCTCTGTCTTTCAATTCATGTGGAACCCAATGAGACATTTTTTGAATCATACCCATGGCTTTGAGGCGTCTGGAAACTGTTGATTGTTCAACTCCTAACGATTTTGCAAGGTCCTCTTGCGTTTGACAAGAATCCTGATCGAGCAATGCTGCCAGTTCTGCATCTTCTAATTTTTTCGGCTGTCCTGTTCGCTCTTGGTCTTCCAAACAAAAATCACCACTTTTAAACCGTGCAAACCACTTCTGACACGTTCGCTCAGCTAGAGCATGGACACCATAAGTTTCAACCAAAATACGATGACTTTCGTTAGTACTTTTCTTCATGTTAAAGTAATGAAGAAGAATCCCCCGCAAAAAAACTTTATCAGGAACAAAAATCGACATTATCAGTTAAATTAAAAATTGTGTTGTTTACGCTTAAATCAAATGATTTATAATGAAAATGATGCGCAATAACAGTGATCTTCTTACGCATGCGTGGCTAAACGAAACACTGAGACAATAAGCTAGTTTCGTAATCCCTTGTCAAACCGCACGAATTAATTCCTAGACCAAATAATTTTTATATATTTTTTCATTGGCAGAAGATTTAGTTTTTAAATATTTAATATACAACTTCTGCTTTATTTTCAAAGATTTTTTTAAGCCATTTGTAATCGTTATTTCTCAACACCTTTTTTCGGAATCAATTATCCGTCAACATTGGTTACAACACACAATATAGCAATCTTTTTGAAGAGTGTGGAAAAACATAATGAACCTTTAGAACAATTAGTAATGCTACAATTCAAAGGCATAATCAATTCAGAATTAATTTTAAGCAAACGCTGTTCCATTTAGCAACGTTTATGTGGCCCGACAAATTCTGGCTACGGAACATGACTGCGGAACAAGACCAGGTTCTGGCTGCGGAACATGACGAGGCCTGGCTATTATAACGCTCCTCTTCATCAGTTTTATATATTGCACTTACATATCACTTAAATATCGAAACATAGTTTTATATTTCTAATTTATGTATGATATAAAATTATGGTATAATATATATGACATAAATTATAATATAATTATAATATATTAACTAAAAAAAAAAAAATAAAAAAAGATTTGATTATATACATTTAATTTTCTTCAGAAACGATTTATAAAGGTCTATCTATTTTATAATTTCTTTTGTTTCAATCAGTAGCTCCTGCCAATAGTGAACAATCGCTTTTTGGACATCACTTTTTATTTTTTATACGGTTCATAATTAGGATAAAATTCTCTATCAGAATCAATCATAAAATTAGAAGGGGGGGGGGGGGGGGGGGGATTTACCATGAACAGTTGCTATCTAGCAAACTAGCTCTGGTGAGTTAACGGTACAACAATGGTTCATATGGGCTCCTGCTTGCCTTTAATGGAGTTTTAATGTCCCGTAATTGGATCATCAGACCTAGCATAGCCGGCACAGGACCATACGAGAGCTGCTACTTGGCTTGGGTATATGTTATATATCATCGTTGTCGCAAGCAAACCGCGAAAGTCCTAAAAACTAAATTTCACAGGACAAAGAAAAAACTGTTTATTTTGTCAATATCATGTAATCAGATACAAATCTATCTGAATTCAATAATCTTGTAACAATACTTGAAATATAATTAAGCAATTTTTTTTTTTTTTTAATTTTGACGTTATTTTGTAAATTTTGGACAAAAGTGATTTGCCTCAATAAATTTCGAAGTTTTTTTAATTAAGTGGTTTACTTGCGCAACGACGATGCTTCCTTCCCCTGATGTTTCTGAACAAATCGACCTCCGAAGTATCTTACGGTTTGAAAGAGTAATAGGTCTGACTTTTTAGTTAACTTAGTATAAATACAATCTTTTCAGGCTCTAAAACTATCAGCAAATTAGAAAAAAAAACATGAAAGAACATTTTTTTATGTTGATTTTATGGATGTTTCATGCGGTTTATTATCGCTCGTGAGACTAATCTAGAAGACATTGATACTATAGTTGAACATATTGATGTAGAAAATGAGTATGATCAATCAAAGATGTCATCATTCCTTGAGAAGCTCTTTAAATTATGTCCATGTGAATATAAAGTGATTATTTCCAACACTCTTACTGCTTTAGGAAGATTTGATGTTTTGTTTGGCATAACTTTGAGCGGTAAATAAGTTTCAGCATTTTCAAAATCTCAATATTTGAACCAAATATTGATACTGAAGCTGATGTTTACTTCATTGTATATTAGAATATTATTGAAGTAAAATATTTGTTCTCTGTTTAAAAAATTATGAAACACTTCAAAGGGTTCTGATTGAAAAAGTATCACCTGACTGGAGAAGATTTGCGCGGCACACTTGTCTACAGTACATAGACAGTATTTTAGAACAAATTGACAATGATAACCAAGATGACCAGTCAAAAATGGCCTCATTTCTTGAGAGACTGTATGAGATCAGACCTATTGATTAAAAATATTTAATTGAAATGTCTCTCAATACTACTAATTGCTTTGATGTTTGTCTTGGAGTTGCATTGGATGGTAAGAAACTGTAGTTTGTTTTGTGAAATGTTGTATTAATATTGTGTTTATGTTATAATAAAAAGTGTAATGATCATTACTTGGTTGGTATTGGATCAACTGTCTTGAGATTCGAAAATCACTTTTTCGGCAAGATAAAATAAAGTAAATAAACTATAAATCAAGCAAAATAAAAAGATAAAATAAAGTAAAAAAACTTTAATTTTCTTTTATCTTACTACAAAAACCAAGTTTTTTAGTAAACTGTTTCAGCGAAACGATAGCAAAAAAGTGTTGTCTACAAATTTAGAGAAATTTTCCTTGCTCAGTTCTTTTAATAGACAAGTTATGCTTCTAAACTAAGCGTTTAGTTTGCACTTATACTTTAGGAATCCAAAATAAGTAATGAATTTTGAATTAAAATATCTGTAAATGTTCTGTTACACAATGTTGCGGATAGAATTTATGGAAAACAGAAATGGAAGAATATTTTTAGAAATAGTTGATATTTTTACAAAAGTAAAAAGTTTCAAGTTTCAATTTACGATGATAAAAGAAGTAATTTTTTAGCGATTGTGTAAGATTTAATGGAAATTATGTTTTCTAAAACAGTTTATGATGGAAATTATTTTCGGAAAATAAATAATTTTTTTTCAACAATCCGCTAATAACTAAAGATTGAAGAGTTCGAAGAAAAGGAAGTATTTGCATTTATATATCGAATGAAGTTGTAAAATGATTTTTATATTATTATTACTTAGGCTGTTTATGGATGGTAATCAGAATTATTTAGCAACAGAGCTATCTAATTACCAAAATTTTTATCAGATCCGGGAAGGTAATCTTAAACTTTTCTCAAAAAGTTACAAATTTGAAATCTTTTAAAATAAGTAAAACGCGTCTCCACGTAAAGTTATTGTTGCGTGTTTTTGCATGTTGATTTTTTTATTTGGTAAAAATATAGGAAAATGAGGACAGAAATGAAAATTTTATAAGGTATTGTTACATTCCGTATTCTACAGAAGGGATTGTCTGAACCTTGCTCCTGATATGAAAAGGTCTCAAAGCGGCAAAGTCTCTTGATTTTTAGATGAATTTCCGAAAATCATTACGGCGTCAACAGACTATGAACGAGCGAGATTCTGTAGAGATAAACTTAGAGATAAACGGATACTTACAGCAGCAATCAAAAAAACCATTTCAATCTGTTTTTTTATACTTTGTCAAGGGAAATGCTTTGCCTCGATTAACGGACTACTTCTTTTGGCTACTTCTTTATATTTTTCTTAATCTAATAGGCTTGTTATTCTATTGCAACACGATTTTGTTGTTTAGCACTTAACTTTTTCGTTTGAATTCAATATTTTTAGTTTCACAGAATGAGAGGTACTTTTTGAACAGAAAATATATTTGCCTACTCATTCTAAAAACAGACTCATTGTGTGTTTTTGAGTATGTATCAAGATTTTTTATATTGCAACCTACGCTATCCGCTTTTATTAAACCTGCATACATTTGAAGTTCTAAAAAAAGGATAAATGGTACAGATGCATAATTCATTAATACTTTAAGTATTACTACTATTCACAATTATCAGAAGAAAAAAAACAATTTTCTATTAACGTCAAAACCCCTGTAATTTTTAATACTAATAGAGGTTTTGACGAAACCGATAACTGAGTTAGAAGTTTCCACCAAAGAATTATTTTTTTTGTAGTGGTGCGTAAAGAGTTTTTTTAAATTTTAAGACTTTTGAGATATCTCTTATAGTGCTAATATAGAACAGATTTCTAAATCTTAAATACAAACATTGCAAAGTGTCTTCATCTTTAACCATATCGCGAGGTTAGAATTATTTTGTTTTACCTCCCATTTTAAGATAGAACAAACTCTAACCTTGCGATATATTATCTTTTGTAGCCAAGGGATAAATATGAACGAAACACATTCATTTGTCTTTCCCACACTCATTTTTTAGACGGCTTAAAAGACGTGTGTGTGTGTGTGTATGTGTGTGTGTGTATGAACATATATATATATATATATATATATATATATATATATATATATATATATATATATATATATATATATATATATATATATATATATATATGTTCAACAACAGAAATATATACAGTTAAGGATAAATAACTTGAATGTAAATACAATAAAGAAAAAATAATTTGACACAGTTTAAAAGAATTTAGCAAAGCCAATTTATGGCAAACCGCAAGTATGACTATTTACTATTGACAATATTATTTACCAGCTATATACAAACTAAATTTTATTTGACTAAAACTAATGGATTAGTATGTGCTTTTTATGATAAATGAAATAATATATGAAATATGAAAAACAAAAACATGAAATGTCTGGCCGAACTTTACAAAATAATCATAAACTTGAACAACATTTTAAAAGGTTTTTTATCAAACGTATTATAAAAAAGCCCATAAGAAAATACAGCTACAAAAAAACGATACATAGTGGAATATATATAATGGAGCTTATATAGTAGTCGAGGCAAAAACGACCAAGGAATTGAATGAAACTTTTTTAGCTATACTTTTTTTGAGTCATTTTAAAGTTATCCTTACAGATCTATTTTATTATTGACAGATTTTGTTACACGAAAAAAGTTACCAAAATTTACTAATGTTTATCTTGAAAAAATGATAAAATCTGTTTGTACCGACAACAAGTTTCTTTTACCTTAGTGTAATTTGTTTAGTATTTTGTCAACACATGAGGTAGTTGCTTTATTCTGAACAGTCATATGAAACAAATGCTGTAAAAGTTAAAAACTAATGCTAAAAGTTTAAAGTATAATAATAAGTTCCACGTCCATTTCTTATACGTCCATGCTTTAATTCCTTCCTTAATTCCGTCTTTAATTCCGTCTTTAATTTCAATTGCGGAAGAATTACAGGAATTGTGTGGAGTAAAGTTATCCGGTCTGATAATAAAATCAGTTGTACACACTGTTAAAGTCAGATCTTTTTTCTGTAATGCCCCAGGCGGATCATTTTTAAAAGGGACTGTTGCTCATACTGGATATTATTCTTGTAAAAGACGCATTATCAAAAGTACTTGGGAGGGAAGAACAGCGTTTAATGAAGAACAAGAAATTTTCAAGTGGACAGATTACAATCTTTGCTGCCAGTCGTATAAGCAACATAAAAAACAAGTCTTCTCTTAAAGCTGCTGATATTAAATTTGCTTCCAGATCCTGCCTTGACTATATGCATTAAAAATGTCTTAGGTTTTAAAATGTTTTAAAAATCTTGAATTATTGCATTTGGATAGTTCATATTTTCACACCTTTCTATTTTCTGTCACCACCTTCCAGTCTCCTTATAATAAAATGTAAATATATATATATTTATGTTGTATTGGAAGGAGACTAGAAGGGTTTATATATATATATATATATATACACTACCGACAAAAAGTTTGAGGCAGGCTAGGAATTTTTAGAAATAAGCAAATAAACAAGCATTTTCAAGTCTAATTTATGCTTCAACAAATATGTTTACAAAAACTAAATATAATTACACATTTTTGATCAATAATTTCCAATTTTAACTTGCGTTTTCTAGTTGTACTCGTACCAGTTTTGATTTGTCAAAATAATCTGTTATTCAGTATACAGCCCACTGTTTAAAAATTGTGTTATTAATACCTTTACTAGAGTGAAAATTAATAAACTTTGTGTGTGGCATACTTTTATTTAGTAAAAAGAAAAATATTTAGCACAGATTTTTGATATTTATAATTTGGCAAAAATTGTCTAAAACTTGTAAAAAAAGTGAATAAATGGGTAAACGAAAGGAATTAAACATTGCTGAAAGAGAAGAATTCAAGTTTATCATGAAGAAGGTTATTCACAAGTCGAAATTTAAAAAAAAATTAAAATTTTAAGATGCTGTATTCAAAGGACATTACAACGACATAAAGGAACTGGTAAGAATGCAACTAGAAAACGTACTGCAAGGCCTAAAAAACTAATAAATTACAAGATAGAGAGATAAAAAAGATTTGTTTATCAAATAGAAGGTACACCGCCGAAAAAATCAGGTTTGTGTAGAATCAATTTCATGATCTTAAAAAAAGCACTTCCACTTTAAAGAATTGATTGAAGAAATATGGCTTGCATGAATATGTAGCTGCTCGTAAACCATTAAGACCAATTAATAAGACAGAACGGCTAAATTGGGCTAAAAATCATCATCATTGGTAAATTGAAAAATGGAAAAACGTCCTTTAGAGGGATGAATGCAAGTTTGAAGTTTTTGGTTCAAGACGTCGTGTTTTCGTGCGATGATTTGCAGGGTTAAGGTATTCGGAAGAATGTTTAATACCCACTGTGAAACATGGGGGTGGATCTGTGGTCTTTTGAGGATGTTTTGGTGGGGGGAAGATTGGAAACCTACACAAAATTGAAGGAATTATGACAAAAGAGGTGTTCAAAGACATTTTAGAACATCAAATGCTGCCTTCTGATGAGAAGGTTATTTTACGATCAGTATGTTTTTATCCACGATAATGACCCGAAACATACCAGCAAAATCTTCAAAACTTATTTTGAAGATTTTGCTAGCAGATCTTCAAAGCCAGAAAATATTAAAAATAATCGAATGGCCACCACAATCACCAGCCCTTAATCCGATAGACTTGTTGTGGGAAGAACTTGATAGGACTCTGCGAGAAGAACAGCCATCTTCTGTGAAAGACCTTTGGCACATATTGCAAGTAAAATGGGACGCAATACAACCTGAAAAACTGTCTAAATTGATTGATCGTATGCCGAGGATCTGTACAGCTGTAATACAGAATAAAAGTGATTGTTTTGACGAATCAAAAATTTAGTTAAAACGCTAGTTAAAATTGGAAATTATTGATCAAAAATGTATAATAAGGGTTGAACAAGACAAGAGTAGAGTTTGTTTTTATCTTCTATTAAATCTACAAAATCATTTGAACGGTGATTTGATTTACATAATATTTTTGCTATTGAAAAAACTAAAGATCCATGACGTAACCTGGCCCAGATTAGTGAAATTCAAAATATTTACTAGATTTACTATAAAGATAATGGCCTTCAAAAAAAATGGGCCGCTCAAACTACCATTACTGGGTAAGTTCAGCTTTAATATGACAAGTTAAAGCTGAACTTACATAATAAGTTGAGTAATAAACGATGATATTCAAAGTTCTACGGAACCTTTAATATAACCACTAAGTTACTAATAAAAAAAAGGGGGCTGTTACTATTTACATTTCAGAGCATATCCTGAGTTTTTGAATGGTTAACTGTTTGAATATTTTTCTGTGACCCCAATTATCCCCTATAAAACATAAAATGTAAATATCATTCTTACTATTTAAATATTGACTTTGAAACATGTATATTGTGTTTCGTATATTGATATAAAAAGTAATAAACGAAAAATAATAAATACAACAAAAGAAAGCTGGAAGAAACAAAACATCAACATTTTTTAACAAAACAATACTTCTTAGTCATGGAAAAATATAAATCAGCTATTTTACAGTTGACTAAATATTATTCGGCAAAGTCCATACTGCAATTAATTCAAACATAACCTAGACCTGAATTAGAACTGCTTTTCTTGTAGGTCAATTGCTTACAAACTTGACCCTGAGTTCCGTTATCTCCAGGGATACTTTCAGAGTAAAATTCCCAACATACAAAACAACAACCATAATCGTATTCTGAACCTGACTTAAGACTCTTTTCTTTTTTCAAATATTTTTTTTGTTTTTTAACTTTATTCATTATCTCACCTAACAGTCTCTTTATTCCTACAATCTCTGATTTGTTTTAAAACATTTATATTTTTCTTAATTTGTATCTATTTTAACATATCATATTTTAGCATATCTTCTAGAATTATTGGAAAAATTTATGACAGGTTGACAAACCTATTACCCTTCTGAGATTGTTCCTCAACCATGCACTTTGTGCACGGTTGAGGAACAATCTCAGAAGGGTAAGAAATTTTTAAAAAGTCTAAAAACTTGTATGATCTAATGTAAGATCATTGAAGAAAAGACTTTTTTGACAATAACAAAGAGATTGAGATGGAAAAATCGGGCTTTTTCCCATCTCAAGCAACCTTATCTCTTTAGTTTTTTTGAAGATTGTACAATCTTTTTTAGCACGTTAAGTTGACTTAAATTCGATATTCTTTAAGTGCTCTTTTGTCATACCGTTGTGCAATAAAATTGAAACAGTTGGCTTTACAAGAAGACTAAAGAACTTAAAGAGATAAGATTGCTTAGGTTGTTGCTAGAGACGGGAAAAGTCCCTCTCGACGTAGAAAACTAAAATGGAGACTTTCTATCGATTTGTTTAAGAAAAAAGTCCTCGTAATCAAGAGTGGTCAAACTTTTTATTGTAAAGTTTTTTACGACCAAAGTTTGTACCATATAGTATTTATAAGATCTATTCAAACAACTTTTCTGACCCTATCCAGGACAAAATGTTCTATAGAACTTCTATAAACTTTTGAAACATATGGCCTATAGAAATTCTATAGAAACTCTACAGAACTTCTATAGAATGTCTATTAGTTTCTATAGAACTTGCTATAAAATTTTTTTTTTATGTTAATATATGTAAAAAAAAAAATTCTAGAGGAATTTCTATAGAAATTAATATATATTTTAGAGAAGTTCTATAGAATTTCTATAGAACTTCTATAGGCCCTATGTTTCAAAAGTTTATAGAAGTTCTATAGAACTTTTTGTCCTGGGTACACTAACCATTGGGGGAGGGGAGAGGGAGGAGGGAATAGTCTTGATGAGAGGGATTATTGATTTGAGGAGTTGAAAACAGCATCTTAATATTCAAAAAAGTACTCTATGCGAATTATTTTTACAATAACGAATACGGCAATAATTAAATTAACGTTATTCTTAGAAGAGCCAACAGTGGCTCTTAATTTTATCAGGAATTTGATACGGTCATGTTCATGTTCACAATTCCACGTTTTTTGTGCATCTCGGGTTTGAACAGCAAAAATGTACATTCACGTGAGGGTCTTTTCTTTGGGTTATTGTTAACAATTTGCATGATAATTAATTCGTCTATTCCATAAATTTTTTCTTTCAATTAAGTTTTCTGGCCGGCTCTCTAATGACCTAATTATGAGAAATACATCTACGTTGGTACACTTTGAAAAAAGATATAAAAAAGAACTTCTGTGATTCAAGTTTCAAAATCTGCGAATACCAAGAGTAAACTGGGTAAGTTTTTGATTTGTTTTGTTTTTTTGAGTAAGTTCTTGTTCTGTTATTTTACAAAGTTACTTTAGCTTAAATGACTGGGGGACAAGTGCTTTATAAGAAGTGTTGACTTTACTTTTCAAGCTTAATGCTTTTTCATAAATTTTAAAATTTTCCTTGTATATTTCTTTTAAAATAATGATACGCTCATGTTACTTTATATAGTTAATAAAAAAAAGAGAGAGAATTTCCAAAATTACAAATGAAAATGTCTCCTGCAGATCCTGAACTTCAGTGTTTTCCCTCGCCAGTTTTTTTGTGTCGTTTTTTAGTTATCAGTTCACCTTGTGGACAGTGTAAGCTAGATTTAATGCATTTTAAAACTAAACAAAAACAAGAGCTGCGCTCCATGTTTTTATTTTTATTTATTTATTTTTACTTTTACTGTCATCATTATGTTGTCGCTCCTCGCTTCCTTTACCTACTTCCCCCCCCCCCCCTACTTTTATGATTAATTTTGATAGAGAATCATATAAAAACAAAGGTCTCAAAACCAATGTAAAGTACTCTGATCTAAATTTGAAAGTAAAAAAATATACAAAAAATCGCTAACATTCGCCATCTTGAGTCAACTAACTTTACGGTTGATTTTCTTCTCAAAACCAAAACATTGTCAGCCTGGTTTTTTATTATAGAAAAATGTTTTTTAGTTTATTATTGGTTTTTTATGGTTTCAACATCTCACTCAATGATTTCTATAACATTTAAAAAATTTTTAATTGTTGTTTTTTATTTTTTTTGTTAAGTTTTGAAACTAACTTGCTTATAATATAAAATTCTATTATTTCGTTATAATTTTTGTTATTGATTATTACTTTTACTGTTTATTGCTTTTGTTACAATTTTAAAGTTCTTTGTGCTGTTATTATTGTTTGTTGTTTTTACTACACTTTTGAATGCTCTTTTTTTTTTGAATTTTTCTAACAGATGCTATGAAAACTTTTTATTAGTTCAAAACAGTCATAAATCCAAGTTTTGCCAATTGTTAAGCTGAAGAACTAATATATTTGAACTCATTATCTTGTGTAGCTTAACATGAATGTGGTTTGAGTTAGTGGATACACCAAATATTTAACCATTTGTGTATATATTTTTCAGCTACTCAAATACGAAGGTAAAAGTAAATAATAGTTTCTTTTAAAAGTTTTGAATATATATGTTTGATATTTGTAATTTTACATTTCTGTTTAAGACTTTTATTTAAATGTTTCTATAACCTAACTATTTAAATACCACTATTTACATGGCACTTTTATCTAACTATATATTTACTAATACTTACACTGCAGACCAAAAGTTTCCGGACATTTTGATTTTGTTTAATTTTTTAATTAAAACTCTTATAATTATTTCAAAAAAATTCAAATATCATATTTATTTTATAAAAGATACATATAGCTACTATTCAAGAAAAAAAAAAGACAAAAATTGAAATAAAAAAAATACTAACAACCCTTTTATTATTAAACTGTCTTTTCGTCAAAAAATAACCCACGAGTTTTTGTCACTTTAATTGCGATCCCTGGCATCCTATTTATTAATTTATTATTTCGGGTGTAATTGATGACCAGGATTCTTCTAATATCTGCCACAGGTGCTCTTTGGATGTTGGGGATTTTTGTGTAACCTTTCTGTCCAATTCTTCCTATATTAACTCTATTGGGTTCAAATCTGGTGATTGGGCCGGCCAGGTCATGTTTTTGAGGACACCATCATCCTCTTGTTCCTTTATATAGCTCTTAAATAATTTTGAGGTGTGTTTAGAGTCATTGTCCTGCATAAAAACAAAACCACGACCAATAGTTCTTAAGCCAGAAGGTATGGCATTGTTTTCTAGAATTGTTTTATATTGTTCTTTCTTCATAATACCCTCAATTTTAGCTAGGTCACCTATACCAGCTGGAGAAAAACATCCCCATACAATAACAGACCCACCACCATGCTTGTTTGTAGACACTAAACACTCTGGGATCATTTTTTCTTTTGTTGTTCTTCTGATGTATATTCTACGCCTTTGCCGAAACAGTTCAAATTTGGACTCGTTGGTCCATAGTACTTTTCCCCAGTCTTCTTTTGTCCAATTTTGGTGGTCTGTAGCCCATTGTAGCTATTTCTTTTATTTCTAATCCGTAGCAACGGTTTCCTGACCGCTATACGGCCAGAAAGTCCTACTTGTCTAAGACGTCGTTTCGTAGTGGTAAATGAAATAGATTTTGAATGACTCCTATTAAAGCCTGAAGTTATTTCCGGGGCCGTAAGTCTTCGATTTCTTTTACTCATCAATATTACACTATTATCTTCTGCTTTTGTTGTCTTCCTTGGTCTACCAGATCTCTTTTTGTCTTTAAAAATGCCTGTTTCATTCCATCGTTTGATGGTATCTTGTACAGTACTTCTGGAAACTTTTAACTTTTTGCAAATTTTACGAAGTGAATAACTTTTTTTAAGTAATGTAATTATTTCAGAACGTTTTGCAAACGTTAAAGAAGATTTTTACCCATATATTTAATTCACTACTCGAATAATAAAATTTTAAAATGTTTTTGAAGATTTTTTAATGCATCTGTCATTAATACCATATGAAAACTAAACAAAACTAAATATTCTTAATCGTTTTAGTTGGCTATCATTATACTATAAATATTTACTTCATGTTTCAACAAATAAATAACTTTAACAAGACCAAACTCTAAAGAGTAATATAGCGCCATATATCAAGTTAAAATAAACAATTAAAAAACAAACTTATTTATGTTTTAGGTCAGTAATACCCAATTACTGACCTCAATCTTACATAAACAATTAAATTAGTAAGTTTAAGTATTATAAATTAATATTATTGATTAATTTAATGATACAAGATAGATTTTAGCTTTTTATTTAAAAATGTCAAGTGTCCGGAAACTTTTGGCCAGCAGTGTATATGATTTTATAATCTAACTGAAATAAGTATGAATAGTTTTATATATTTTTCTTTCATTAATAATAATAGTTAATAATCAAAAGCGTTTAAAATAAGTTTTGAAAAAGAGGTCTTACAGACGCAATATAATCCTTTTCAGATATCTTTAAAAGTGCGTCTTACTGACAGACGTTTTAGCGTCTACGAGACGTTTTGAAGACAAAAATAAGTCCTCTAATAGACGTCTTTTAGCCTTCTTTGTGTCGGATGGGTAGTCTCTAAGCTTTTACATTCAAATGCATATTCACTGATTTATAAAATGATTGTAATGAATTTGAACAACTTTTAAAAAGTTCAAATTTATTTCTTTACATTGATTGGGTAGTAGAAGGAAAGTGCCGATTCTGGGACAAGACATAAAAATCACGTCCATGTTTCAAAACCGACATAAAAAAATCACTTCCATGTCCAAGAACCCGCATCTTATTTTAGTTAAAACGACCCAAAAAAATAATTAAAAAATAATAATTAAAATATAATAATTAAAAAAACTAAAAAGTGGGAGTAAAAGTCAATTCCAGTTTTTGAAATTGACTTAAATAAAATAATTTTTAAAGAAAATGTTTATTGCGAGAACAAAGTATGCAGGTGATTTGAAAGCTATGTTTGATCTTTTATTTTACAATATGAAGATGGTGAGCTTAAACATTAGTAAAGAAGGGATTCATTTAAAATAAAAAACAAATATTAATTTAATGTTTGAAGTTAATCTTCCAGCAGAGCAGTTTGATGAGTACGTGTTTCAATTTGAGGAGCCTTTGCATATTGGTATTGAGAGCTATATCAGCAAGGCATTTAAAACGATGAAGAGTAAGAGTTCAGTGACTTTATCGATTTTCAACTCTGGAAGTTTAACGATTGATGTAAAGTCTTCAGATAATTTTGAGTAAAGCATTAAGGTGAAAACAGAGAATGTTCAAGATGTGTATTTTCTTGATTATTTTTCGTATGAGGTAGAGTCTAAAAGAAGAATTTCAGTTTCGAGATTTCGCGACAGATTGTTTTGTTTTCTGACGTGTTGGATGTTTTTGTGGAGAAGGATAACCCGCTTATGTTTATGTCTACTGGAAAAATTGGAGTAATAAAAGTCTATTTTCTTTAAAAACATTTAAAAACGTTTTAAAAGAAGTTTATAAAATAGCTCCTAAGAAAGGGATGCTTGAGAAGGGTGAATTAGGTCCATGCAGCAAACCAGAGCCAATGGGTTCATAACCTTTTCCTTTTTTAATAAAGAGCCCATCTCCGTAAATGGGTTTGTTTTTAGTCCAAGGTCTTAAGTATAAACCAGAGCCTGCAGCAGCGAGTTTTACTTCTTTTCCATTTTTGTTCATGTAAACAATTCCTCGTCCTGCGATTTTATCGACCATGGCCGAACCAGCAGTAGATCCAACACCTGCAAGCAGTCCAGTGGCAAGAACAGGAACAACTTTTGTAGCAAGAGTGCTTCCAATCATTCCTAATAAAGGTAAAAGTGCTCCAATGAAACCTCCTTCCACTTTAGAGTTGTATGCCATTTGTCTTTTGCTCAATTTAAGAGTGACTCCTTTTCCATTGCTGTATGCTTTTTTAATTTTGTTCAATTGTGAGTTTGTGACAGCGGGAATATATTCACCATTCAAGTCTTGATGAGTGATTTTAATGCTAGCATCAGTTTTATCATGCAATGCTTTTTTAATTTTATCAGCTTGTCCCCTGTGAGATGTTGAGCTTGATGTTTTGAAAATTGCTCATTTTTTATAGAAAAAGAAAAAAATTTTTTTATCGATCAACAGCACTGTTTGTGTATAAATCTTGCAGCACAGAAGAAACTCGTTCTCTCACATGAAATCGAATAATGATATCTTCTCCTTTAAAGTCGATTAAATCTCCATGTTGTCTCCATGATTAAATCTCCATGTTGCAGTCGACGTTAGAGTGACTTTCTCATATGTAATATTTTTCGCATTTGTTTTACTTGGTGAGCTGCAAGTCGTCAAAGATCACTAAATTGTTTTTGGTAGAGTCTAAGGATTCAGGTTCAGGATCGTCTTCTTCAATTTCAAAGAACTGACACTCCATGTCTGTTTTTCCTTCCCAATTTTCAGAAATTTCTTCAATGACGGCTTCAGAACTAGAGTTTAACTCTTCAATTTTGTTTTGAATGTTGAAAAGTTCGAGTATGATTTCTTTAGGAATTTTTGAGTATTTTGTATTTGAGTTGGAAAAGAGATTTTCCAAACACTTGCAATCGGTTATAATCCAGCCATCCAGAACTAAGCAATAAATTGAGAAGCAACGTTGTTTTTCCGCATCCACACTTTCCAACGATGATTCCTCGAATGCTTCTCGGTAAAAGAGCGCTGTTCTTTCTTTTTGTTTTTCCTATGTTCCATGACAAATCAATCACTTCCATTTTACATATATGGAAAAAAAATTTTCTTTGTGTATTTAAAATGTACTGCGTCAAGTGTAAAAGAGAAACCGAAACCGTTCACATGAGAAACGAAAAGACAAAAAATAATCGAAATATGCTCAAAGGGACTTGCGATGTTTGTGGAACAACCTAATGCAAGTTTGTTTCTTTGAAAAAAGGAGGTGATTTGGTAGAGTCGATTAATAAACTATCGAGCAAAGTGAAGCTTCCATGGGCTAAGTTTCCAGGAGAAATGCATATTCCAGGGATGAACTTTGCAGGTCCTGGTACAAATTTGGATAAGAGACTGATTTCAACCGACATGTATCAGGAGTGGAGCAAGCCGGTGGACAGAGTGGACAATGCAGCATACCATCACGATTTAGCTTATAAATATTTTAATGATTAACAGGACAGAAATTTAGCAGATCAGATGATGCTTGAGGAGATGGATTCTATTCCTAACCCCACTCAAAAAGAAATTAACGAAAGAAAGCTCATTGCTCCTGTGATTAAAGCCAAAGCTAAATTTGGATTGGGTGTTAGTAAAAAAAAATGCCCGAGAGCAGTCTGAAATGGACAGATCAGCTTGCAGAGGAGCTTCATAAACCAGTCATTCATCATTTTAAAAGAAGAAGGTTGATTGTGAATGACGTCGATGAAATATGGGCTGCAGATTTGGTAGACATGCAATCGTTTTCAAAATTCAACACCGGCGTAAAATATTTGCTCATGGTTATTGACGTGTTTTCAAAGTATCGATGGATTGTTCCATTAAAAAGCAAAACAGGTCTTGATGTAGCTGAAGCGTTGAAAAAAATATTTGAAAAAAGAAAGTGTTCTAAATTGTGGGTAGACAAAGGAAAAGAAATTTACAACAAGCATGTGAAAGCGCTGGGTGTGCAATTGTATTCTACTGAAAACGAGGAAAAAAGTTGTGTTGTTGAGCGATGGAACAGAACAATAAGAGAGAAAATGTTTAAATATTTTTTCAGCCAACGACACCAATAAATACATTGACATTTTAGATGAAATGGTGAAAAATTACAACAACACAAAGCACTCTTCCGTCAAAATGACACCAGTTGAAGCCAGCGAAGAAAAGAGCAAGGTTTGAATGAATCTGTATGGCAAACTGAAAGAAAGACAAGAACCAAAAATTTCCATAGGTGACAAAGTGAGGATCACAAAAAAGAAGTCTCATTTTGAAAAGGGGTATACGCCGAGATGGACTGAGGAGGTTTTTACCTTGTCAAATGTTTAGTATACGGATCCTCCTACGTATAAAATCGCTGACGCTGATGGTGAAGAGATTCAAGGTACTTTTTACGAGTAGGAAATGCAAAAGACCCATCAAGACATATTTAGAATTGAAAAAATCATTCGCAAAACAAAGAGTAAGTCGTTAGTCAAATGGTTAGGATACCCAAACTCGTTTAACTCGTGGGTGGATAATAAAGATCTTTTCCCGTAAAATGATACACGGATTAAAAAATGAGTTAAGTAATTTTCTTTTCGACATAAAAAGATTAACTATGTGACGATTGAGAATTTTGATGAGAGCAAATTATTGGTTGGAGAGATTTACGCAGCTACAAGACCTATTCAGTACCAAAAGATTCCTTTGTATTATGAGTATGCGACTGGAAAAGGTTCTTTTATTTTAAGAACTCCCGTTTTGTTTTCCTTGGGTGTGTTTGAAAGCTTAGACCCCAAGACTAAAGAGCTGACGGGATATACCATGTCTTTTATCAGCTACGAGGAAAAAAAGGGGGCCGAGCAAAAAAGAAGAAAAGTTTATGGAGGTGACTGAAAAAATATCAAAATTTCTTCGCGAGCAATTCATCCATAGGACAACATTGTTGAAAAAACGAGGAACAACGTTTTTCATTGTTTTACAAAAAAAGAAAATAAAAAGCTTGTAAAAGCAGATCCATTGGGGTATGTTCGTCAAAGATGTTTTGCTGTTGCGTCATTAAGGATTGAAGGTGTTTTTATTGGACCGCAGATCGAATCTATTCAAGTAAAGCTTCCGGAGTGGGCGATTACTAAAAATGCGTCTTTAGTTCAAAGCATTATGAACCATTTGGATTTGGGAGAGGTTGAATCTGATGAAGATTTTAAACGAATTTAAAAATTATTAACGTTGAAGGAATTATTTTACCTAATGAGGGTTTAACCGACTTTCAATTGATAAAGGCAGCAGAAAAACTGAAAATTAAAAACTTTCGAGGTGTTTTCTTCAGAGACGAGCTGCCGAAAAAGCCAAGAAGAAAAGAATGTGGCATTATGAATACGGGAGACTCGAGCACGAGCGGGTTTCATTGGGCGTGTTGGTATAAAGATGGTGATAAGAAATACAGTTTTGATTCTTATGCTCAACCTCCTCTTGTTGAATTGGTTAAATACTTGAAAAGTGCAGTTCTTTATAATAGCGAGAGAGTTCAATTTGGAGACACGTCTTATTGTGGTCATTTGTGCCTTTACGTCTTGAAGAAGATGGATGAAGGGTTTGACTTTCAAAGCATCATAGACACCCTTTGGTAAAAAGTTTTTTTTGCAGTAAGTAAAATGATTGACAAGTTTGGAAGGACAGAATTGGGGAAGTATTTGTACAACCCTTATTTAGTCACAGCAAGTGAGCTGTATGTCAGGACAGATGGAGACAGCACCATCACTGCAGATTTTAATTCTCAAAAAATCATTAATTTAGCAGAACCGACAACCTCTCATGATGCCGCCACGAAAAATTATGTAGACACGCATTCGTCAGGCGGAGCAGTTGGAGCTGCAGACTTGGATTTAAATTTTCACAAAGCGATCAATTTGAATGAACCGACCAATTTGCATGACGCCGCCACAAAAAATTATGTTGACGTGAGTTCGAGCATGTGTATTAAAAACAGACGGGTCGAGCACGATCACGGGAAGCATCGATATGAACTCTCACAAGTTGATTAATGTGACTGATCCAACAGCTTTAAAAGACGCAGCGACAAAATGGTACGTGGACACTAAAAGTCGCTTATAATAATATTTCTTACACCGACATCAACATGACCTCACACAAACTCACCAATTTGGCTGAGGCTACATTGTCTTCAGACTCTGCTACAAAAAATTATGTGGATACGCATGCGACAGGATGAACGGGTACCGCGGACTTGGATTTGAATTCTCACAAATTGATCAACGTGACTGATCCCATTAACGCGCAAGATGGAGCGACAAAGAATTATGTGGATGCCTTATCGCTAAAGCCCAATTTTTTAGGAATGGTTCCAAATTCAAACTTTACGTCTTTAGGACTAAATATCAAACGGTGGCTGCTGGATTGCCAGATGCTGTCACTGTATTTACTTACTCTGACGGACCAGGAGTGTTGAGAAGATTGTGGTTAGCTGTTAACAGAACTGTTACAGGAAGATTAAACGTACCTGGAAACGTTTTTCTTCGAATTCATACAGACAGGGAGATCAACGTGGGGAATTATGCAGATAGCACAGAAGGAATTGGCCTAGACCAAGCCGCCCTTGCTTGCGACTTGCTTTTTTCTCCTCCAGGAGGAACGGATTAGGCCAATTCTTTACAAGGATGCAATGTTTTTAACACCACTTGTTTAGGAGGCTATTTCACCCTAGACATGCCTTTTAAAACAATTGCCATCCTATTACGAAACAAAACAGCTTCGCCAGTGACGTACTGGATTCAACCTTTCATCACCACATTTCCAACCATTCCTACTTACTTACCGTTTTACAAGCTGTACTCGGTGACGTTCAGATATATAAACACCACTTACGGAAACGAATATACAGAAATTTCGGAGAAGCATATTCCATGCCTAACGTTGCAGCTTGAAGAAGACTCGTCGTCACGCTCAATTCGGGTGATGCGCAAGTCGGTCAATCCGGAAGCTTTTACCTTTTGCTTGGGCAAGCGTATTATTATGCCTGACTTAAAGAAATTCTTAACACAATAAAATGAATAGAAAAATAATAATTTTGAAAAATGAAAACGGGGAAGCTAAAGGTGGTGGATTCTGTTAAGTATTTAAGAAGCAAAGGAGTGGGATGGCGTGAGGTTGAAATTTACAAATCTGTTGTTGAAATACTAAAAGAGCAAGACAAAAGAAAAAAAGAAAAAGAAAATTTTCGAAATGGGAAATTTAAGCACCTTTTCAAAAATTTTTAATTGTATGCAATCAAAAACAATTTTTTTTTAAAAAAAAAATTGCAATGCGTTCGAAGAGTTCATTATGACCGAAGGAAAGAGTGGAAAAAATGCGTTATTGTTTTCGACCTGTATTTAAAGCACCCTCAGTTAAAAGGGGGTGAGAGATATGAGATATTTGCTCAAAAAGACATTAAATTGGAAAAGTCTTCTAAACAGCAGATTATGTTCCTATTTGGTATTGAGAAGGTGATAGCGTCGGTGAATTAGAGACATTAAATTGAAAAGTCTTCTAAACAGGAGATTATGTTCCTATTTGTTTTTGAGAAGGTGATAGCGACGGTGAATTAGAGACATGCTTTGAATCTCTAGTTAAATTATTTTAATCACAGCATAATCATTTCAGAGCCTGTGGATCAGATCTCTATGGAAATATAAAACATAAGCGGTAAGGACGTGACAATTAAAAAAAGCGAAAGTTTGTGTTTATTAAATTTTCTTAAAAAAAATATTTTTTTTGTCTTAATAAAAATGGATCTTAAAAGTTGTAAAGAAATCTATCTGGTTCTTCCTTCAGCTCAATAAAATGGATCTTAAAAGTTATAAAGAAATCTATCTGGTTCCTCCTGCAGATAAAGGAGGTCATGTTTACAGGCTTCAGAAAATAAGCAAGATTCAGAAAGAGATGGACAATGAGAGAAAAAATAGAATTCATTTAAGTAAAAAGTACCATCGCGCTTTTAGAATTATATCCAATGTAGACAATTCGATGCAAGTGTTGTGTATTGGTTTGGAAACGGTATAAAGGAACAAGAGGTCTTTTGGAGTTGATGACCAATCCAAACATTTCAAAGAATTTCGACGTGACTGAAGAGGATGTGGCTAATTACTCGAAAATATTAGCAGATAGTGGAGCCGTAAAGTCACATGCAAGAATGATATGCCCAAAGCTGCAGAGGTTGAGAAATACAATCAATTCATCATACCTATTGAAAACGATCTTAAAGGAAAAAAGGTCGTGGAGTGATTATCCTTCCCAGCGATCCGAATGCGTTGGTGGAAAAGCTTCAATTGAGTATTGCTGCTGGACATGCTGGAAACATGGCTTCAAGAAACTAAGTTGTGAGCATTTGCGATGAGCTGTTGAGACAAAAAGTGATAAGCAAAGATCAGTACAAGTCGATTCAGAGATGTATTGCAAAAGCAATACATATCTGAATCGACTTGTACTGATCTTTGTAATCGCTTCTCGTTCCAATTCACTTTTCGCCATTTTAGTAGCCAAAGTCGACGCTGATCTCGAGCGCATCGAGAGCAGCGTCGACTTTGGCTACTAAAATGGCGAAAAGTGAATTGGAACAAGAAGAAATTATGGCTGCCAAGTCTGCTGGAAAAGAATTAGCTTCTTCTGCGATTACTACTGCTAAAGATGTCGCTATTGACAAGGGAAAGAAAGCTCTTGAAAAGGTGTATGTCAAAACGGGGACGCAAAAAATAACTCAGAAAAGCAAAGACATTATTTCAGAACTGGCTAAATCTTCTAACCCAGGATTTGTGGACGAGTATTCCATGATGGGTGGATCTTTAAGTCGTAAAAACGCAGTTCGAATCCAAGACCTGGTTAAAATGGGGAAGGGAATTAAGATCGCATGATTTTCAGAGGCGGAACTCTTAAACAATTTTTTTTCTTTTACATAAAAAAATGGCAAACTCCGAGATTTAAAATTTTACAGAAGAAGTCATGATTGATGAAGGAATCGAGAGATGCGAGTTTCACGAGTATGAGCCCGTGAGCACCAATTTAAACAACACTGGAGAGATAAGAATTAACATTGAACAGCAAGATTTGTTTACTCTTCCCTCTGAGGCTCATCTCTTGGTCGAAGGAAGACTGACTAAAGCAGACGGTACGTCTTATGGAGACGCAGATGTGGTTACTTTTGCAAACAACGGCATCATGCATCTGTTTAGCCAAATTTCTTACTATTTGTCAAATCAAGAGGTAGAAACCATCTATAGCCCAGGTCAATCCACAACCATGTTTGGCTATCTTAAATATCCGGTCGAGTTTCAAATATCTGAAGGAATGAATCAGCTGTGGCAACGCGATACGACCGTGGATGCTGATCTTGCTAATAACACTGGATTTATCAACAACCACGCTTACATCATCAAACAACCCGTCGATAAAGGAACCTTTTCGTTTTGCATTCCTTTGAAACACATTTTTGGTTTTTGCGATGATTACGACAAAGTTCTTTATGGGTTTAAGCACACCGTTACCATTGTGAGAAAGAGCGACACGGATGCGATTTTTAAAGCCAATGCAACAGCAGCAGGAAAAGTCGATTTGACTAAATTGTCTTTGTTCATGCCTCATGTCACTCCCTCTCTCCTGGAAAGCAACAACCTTTACAAAATCATCGAGTCTAAAGTAGACGTTCCACTCTCGTTCAAGTCTAGACAATGTGACACCATTTCCGTTCCCGTGGCAAACACATTCAGTTGGAGATTGAGCGCGAGATCTGCTAGCGAAAGACCGAGATATGTCGTGATTGGATTCCAAACCAATAGGGACGGCAGTCAAGATCGAAATCCATCCATCTTTGATCATTGCGACATTAAAAACATGTATGTGACCTTAAACTGCGAAAGGTATCCTGCTGTAGATTACGACTTGGCCTTCACAAACAACAAATTCTTAAGGGCTTACAGAGACGCGTGCAAGTTTGACAACAGGCTTTATGGCATTGACGACATTGTGGCTTAGCCTAATATGACTGGTTTAAGTTACAGATACATTTGCCCTCTTTTCGTTTTTGATGTGAGCAAGCAGGCAGAAAGATTAAAATCAACCGTGTTGGACGTTCAAATCAAGGCCAACTTTAATTAAAACGTTCCTGCTGGCACTCAAGCCTTTGTCGTGGTGATCTCCGACAAGATGCTCAAGATTAAATCTGACGGGAAAAAGATGAACGTTGTTTATTGATTTTTCGAAATAATTTTTAAGCGTTTTAAAAAAATTAGGTACACAAAAAAGATTTGAAAAAGCTGCTGAGAGAGAACGGCATTACTCAAATTTCAAAAAGCAAAATGGCTTTGTTGATGCTTGCGTTGGAAAACCATCTGTTTGACAAAAGCGAATGGATAAAAGACGTGATGGAAGAAAGACCGGTGGGTCGACCTAAAAATTGAATTCGAGTTAATAAAAATAGTCCCAAATGAAAAAAGATGAATGATGCAAGAATAAGACAGTTGCAAGAAAGTCAACGTTTGTTGGATGAAAGGATAAGACAGTTGAAAGAAAGAAAAGATAGATTGGATGAAAGGATAATGCGGCATCACATAACATTACGTGAGTTGCTTGAATCGAATAGATTTGACGGCTATCAATATTTAAATATGAAATATCAAGATTGGAAAGCGAAGTGCTAGAATTGGAAGGCGAAGTGCTAGTATTACAAGGCGTAATAACGAGATTGCATGACGACTCTGAAGATTTACCTGAAGCGGAAAATGATATTATTGCAAAAGAGTGGGAAGAACTTCAAAAATTCACTTCATCTCATTGGATGGGAAGATTTTGCGCTCCTGCGGCTTAAACATTTTTTTAATTTGAAAGAGTTAAAAAATGACTTAAGGAAAATAGTTCCTAATGAAAAAAGATGGGAGAAATGAATGAAAGAATGACGTTGGAAGAGCAAAGAGAAGAGTTGGAAGAGGAAATTGCTTTTTGTGAAAGTGTGAAAGAAGACTTGACAATTGGAATAAATGATAAGGTCTATGAAAAAATGACGTTTGAAGAGCAAAGAGAAGAGTTAAAAGAGGAAGTTGTTTTTTGTGAAAATGTTAAAGAAATCAAAGTAGAAAAGGAAATGACGTTGGAAGAGCAAAGAGGAGAGTTTGAACAGGAAACTAGTTTTTGTGAACCTTTTTAATTCTTTGAAAAGAATTGAAAAATTTGAATTTGACTTAAGTAAATCTTTTTTCTTTAGTAAAAAATGTTATGCAAGCTTGCCCAAGAAGGCAGCCGTTTAACAAAGAGCGATATTTTAATAGCTCTTGATGAAAACTCAAATTTGTCTCCGGATCAGTCTTTTCTTAAATTTCAAATAAACGTGAGAAGACTTTCAAATGAGTATAAAATCCATTTAAAAGAAATGGCTAAAAGCGTGCCACTTGAAGATTTGATCACCCTCGTAAAAGACTCTATTGAAGTAAATAATTATGCTAAAATATCCCCTTCTAGTAGAACTAGAATTAAAAGAGCACTATCGGGGTATCTTAAAATGAGTAAACCAGTAAGCATCCGTCTTCACACTTCTTAAGAATGCTTTTTAATTCTTTCTTATGAGAATTAAAAAATGATTTTAACTTAAGAAAAATTTTTTTTACTATTAAAAATGAATGTTAAAGAATTGCGTAAATCCGCTAAAGAATGCGGAATCAAAGGCTACTCAAAAATGAGAAAAACCGACCTTATTGAGGCTATAGAGAATGCTACACCAGCGTCAATACCTGCAACTCGTAGGCGGACGAGACCTACAGTGGTTAGGTTTGTTCGACCTCCTGTTAAAATTTCTGTTAAACCTGCTAAAGTGCGGTTTGTTGTTAAGAATACTAAGCCGGTTCCAGTACCAAGACCTGTTAGACCGGTTCCTGCTCCAAAACCTGGGCTGGTTTCAAGAATGACGACAGCTGCGAGAGATGTGGTTGTGAACAGCTTTTGCAACCTTCTTACATCAATTGGTCCATACGTTCCAGAATTGGTAAAAAAGACAGTAAGAGATGCGAGAGACTCTATCCTATCAACCGTTGAGAAGCCGGTTCCAGCACCAAGACCTGGTTTTCTGCTCCTCGTCCGATTGTTCAAAGACCGGTTCCTGCTCCAAGAATCAAGTTTGAGTTGGTTGATTCAGCTCTACATTATGTCACCAAGAAGTATTCTTACAGTCCTCCTATCCTATATGATGATCCTCTCTTTTTCTTAAATTTGGTGAGAAGAGCTGTGATCAAAGTCGTAGAGAAAAACACAAAAGCACAACTTGTTTTAACCTGTGATATGATTCAGACCAACGAGATCACAGGAGTGGTAATCATTCGCAATGATGTTCTCTTCAATACTAAATACGATGTTATTCTCGAATCAACGGATATTGGAAAGACCTTCGAGATGTGGAAAGAAAAAATTCTTGAAAGCATTGCAAATTACAACAAAGAGGGGTCCCTTTGGAAAGTTCATAAAATTGTAAAAATAGATGTGAACATGATTGATTACGAACCTCTCGTCGGTTCTTCCTACATTGAGCTGCCTGATAAGCTGAAAAACAAAAAGGCGATTATCAATATGAAAAACAATGACGATCATTGCTTTAAATGGTCTGTCACTAGGGCGCTGAATCTGGTAGATCAACATAATGAGAGAGTAGATGAAGACTTCATTAAAAAATCAGAAGAGCTCAATTGGGAAGGAATGGAATTTCCCGTTAAGATCAATCAAATCAAAAAATTTGAAATAAATAATCCAGACATGGCTATCCACGTTTTTATATGGTTTGAAGATAAAGAGATTCTTCCTTCAAGACCATTGAAATATTTAGGTCGAAAGCATCAAATCGATTTGCTCCTCATTTCAAACGAGGAAACGAATCATTATCTCCTTATTAAAAGTTTAAGTCGATTGCTTTCATCTCAAACATCTTCACACCAACATAAAAAACATTATTGTAGAAATTGCTTGCAAGGTCTCAATTCTTCAGAAGCACTTCTTAACCATTGGCTTTACTGCATAGAACATGAGTCGATCAAGTTGAAAAAAGAACATTCCTTCAGTTTAAATACTACAACAGATCGATGAGGGTTCCCTATGTTGTGTATGCAGACTTTGAATGCTTCATCAAATCTGTCAACACTTGCACCCCTGACTCAAAACAGTCTTACACCAAACAATATCAAAAGCACGTTCCAAGCTCCTTCTGCTTATACATCAAATGCTTCGACGACAACCTTTATATAGGAAAACCAGTCACCTACACAGCAGAAAGCAATGAAGATGACGTTACTCAAAAGTTCATAGACTCGCTCGAAAAAGACCTTCAAAACCATCTTCAACAAGATTGATTTTAAAAAAAATAAAGTGATGACCGATGCGGATGAAAAAAATTTTAAAGAGACTACCCAATGCCACATTTGCAGTAAAGATCTTGACGGTGATAAAGTCTTAGACCACTGTCATTTAACTGGAAAGTATCGTGGAGCTGCACACAACGATTGCAATAAAAAATATCAAATTCCAAAATTCATACCCATTCTATTCCACAATTTTTCAGGCTACGACAGCCATTTGTTTATCAAAAAATTGGGCGGAAAATTAAACTGCATACCCAACAATGAAGAAAAGTATATTAGATTCTCAAAACATATCAAAGTAAGAGAATATAAAGAACAAGGTAAACTAAAAGAAGTATGGAAAGAATTAAGATTTTTTGACAGCTTCAGATTCATGGCTTCCAGTCTGGACAACTTGTCAAAAAATCTGACTGATGATAAATGCAGAAACGTTGCTCAATATTAGTCAGGAAAAAAGTTTGAATTGATAAGGAAAAAAAGTGTTTACCCCTGCGACTGGGTGGACTTCATTGAAAAGTTCTCAGAGACGACATAACCCCTCATGGAAGCGTTTTTCTCTAAACTGAACGACGTAGGAATTGAATCTGAAGATTAGACGCATGCGCAGAACATTTGGAAAGAGTTTAGCTTCACCGCCTTTAAAGACTACCACAATCTACACAACGTGTCAGACATTTTGATGCTTGCAGATGTGATGGAAAATTTCAGAGACGTATGCATGAAAAATTATAAACTAGACCCTGCTTCGTATTGCACCTCCCCCGGTTTTGCGACGACTGCTTAAAAATGACTGTCATTCAATTGGAGCTGTTGAGCGATCCTGATATGCTTCTCATGATTAAAAAAGGAATCCGAGGAGGAATCAGCATGATCTCAAACCGACTTGGGACTGATAATAACAAATACATGGGTGAATCCTACGATCCTTCCAAACCATCTACATTCATCCAATATTTAGACGCCAACAGCTTGTATGGATGGGCGATGAGCAAACCTCTTCCTACTCACGGATTTGAATGGATGAGTGAAGACGAACTCTCCCATTGGAAAAATATTCCATGCATTCTTGAAGTCGACTTGGACTAACCTACCCACCTTCACAACGATCACAACGATTACCCTTTGGCTCCTTAAAGATTGAAAATTAATAAAGTCGACAAGCTTATTCCAAATTTAAACAACAAAGAAAAATGTCATTCATCATACCAACTTAAAACTTAACGAACGAATGGGTTTGATCTTTACAAAAATTCATCGAGGCATTAGATTTGAGGAGAGCGATTGGATGAAACAATACATCGATCTTAACACTGATCTAAGGGCTAAATCTAAAAACGACTTTGAAAAGGACTTTTTCAAACTGATGAATAATTCCGTCTTTGGAAAAACCACGGAGAATATTGAAAACCATGTAGACGTGAGATTGGTGACTGAAAAAAAGGAAGCAATAAAATTGTCGGCCAAACCGAATTTCGAAAGCAGAACCATTTTTGATGAAAACCTGGTAGCGGTTCACATGAAGAAAACAAGTTGGTTTACAACAAGCTTATTTACTTGGGAATGTGTATGCTAGACATAAGCAAAACTCTCATGTTTGAACACCACTACGACTACATGAAACCTAAATACGGTGATAAGGCAATATTGCTGATGACTGACACCGACTCCCTCATTTATGAAATCGAAACGGAAGATTTTTATAAAGACATTGCTGGTGACATTGAAAGCAAGTTTGACACTAGTGATTTCAACAAAAACTATCCTGCCGTTCAAAACGTAGGGTTCAAAGTGGGCGCTAATAAAAAGGTCATTGGCATGTTCGAGGATGAGACTGGAGGTAAGCAGATTGAAGAGTTTGTTGGTCTTAGACCGAAACTCTACTCTTACAAGATTCTTGAAGAAGATGAACACAAAAAATGCAAAGGAGTCAAAAAGAGCCTCGTTAAAAATAAATTAAGACATCAAGGTTATAAAGAATGCTTAATAGATAAGAAGGAAAAACTCAGAACCATGAACGTCATCCGATCTCATCTTCACGACATTTACACCGAGGAAATTAACAAAGTGGCTCTTAGCGCTAACGACGACAAAAGAATCATCTGGGAAGATGGCATTCACACGTTGGCTATTGGACATTACAAAAAAAGACCCTGCTTTAAATTCATGGATTATGATAAAGTCTTTAGTCCCGATAATTGATATATTCACTTATGTTATTTACACACTATTAACAAAAATGAATATCACTTCGTTAAATGAAAAAATTTTAAAGCATTTTGACATTGACGCTTCAAAAGACATGGGAAACAAGGTGGAAAAAGCCTTCGTTTTTCAAAAAACCATTCATCTCATTCAAAGGTATGAAGACATTCTAAAAACTAAAATTCCTTTTAACGATATGGACAAATTTAAAGATGAAAAAGAAAACATTCAATGGTAATACACTCAAATAGCTGCAAAGCTTGTCCATTCTAAAAAGTGGAATCATATTAAAGCTAAGCAAAAACCAATCTACTTTTCTAAATGCAAATACTGCTCCTATAAAGATCGTAACATGTTTGAATTAGATGAGTGTGGTATAAAGTTTTGCTTAATATGCTCTTGCCAACAGGATACTCTAGTCACCAAACCAGGGCACTATCACTCCAATAGGCTAAGTTCGTCAAGAATAGCTCATTTCCAAGAATGCATCAAACAGTACAATGGAAAGCAAAAATGTAAAGTTCAAAAGGAGGTCTTTGATAAATTTGATAGCAAATTTCAAGCTTTAAACTTTCTCGTCAACTCTAATAAAAAAAGCATCAAAAATTCCAAAATAACCAAAGAGCATATAATCATGTTCTTAAAGCAACTTGGGTTTAGTCATCACTATGAAAATGCCAACTATATTTATTTCGTGTTGACTGGAAAAAGAATGGACGACATTGAATACTTAGAGGAGCAAATCATTAAAGACTACATAAAATTCTCTTCTCTCTAATGACTCTTATTACAGAAAAAACATGTCGAAAGAATTTAATAGAGAAAGCTTCATTAGTGTGCAATATATTTTGTTTCAACTTTTACAAAACAGAAATCATCTTTGCAAAATTGAAAACTTCTCATTTCCAAAAGCTATTGATAAGAAAAAGATGCATGATGAAATTTGCTCCTACCTTTTTGAAAAACTGGAATGGACTTTAAATCCCACTTTTTAGTTTTTTTTAATTATTATTTTTTAATAATTATTTTTTAATTACTTTTTTGGGTCGTTTTAGCTAAAATAAGATGCGGGTCTGGGACATAGACTTGATTTTTTTATGTCGGTTTTGAAACATGGACGTGATTTTTATATCTTGTCCCAGAATCGGCACTTTCCTTCTACTTTGGGTATTTGCAACAAATTGATCGGCTTTTACATTTTCGCATTTGTCATTTCACAAAATTTAAAGAACAGGTTTTCGATTAAAATCCAGCTTAGCTACGTTTTTGCGGTTCGCATAACCATAAATCAGTTTTGTTTTGCTGCTGCAGCCAATCAAATCGCAGAGCTAGATTAGAAGCACTAAAAGAATAATTTAAATTGGTAATTTGTTTTTTGATTTAAAATCTTAATACAAGTAAATCAATAAGCTCATTTCTAACCGTAAGTAACCCATATATTTAACATTCATAACATACCTTTAAATGGTATGTTAAATAACATACCTTTATATGGTATGTTATGTAACATACCATATAAAAATATTGCAGGTATCTTTTAATATCAAAAAATGATTTAAAATCATTAAAGATATTAAAACTAAAGATAAACATTTTTTTAAATTAGAGTCGTGAAATAAATAAAAGAGTAACCATATATCATTTGATATTATAATATAATACAAGCATATATATTTCCATAAACCTAATATCAAGAATGATATTATTAAAAATTTTAGGAAAAATACTTTTTTTTTTTATAGTAATTAAAAATATTAAAACTAAAGCTAACCAAAAAACTACAATATTAATCCCTAAATAAATCACTTGAAAATGAAAGAACGTATTTTATTTTTGAAACTTAAAAAATGAAAATTCGTACGACAGTTACAGACGATTGTTGTTGAATTTTGAAAGAAAAAGATAATAAATTAGTTTATTTACATTTCATATGCCCGGAACTATATTCGCGTGAGTTACAAGAGCTATGTTGCCTAAAAGTTCGGTATTTAATACAAATTTATAAGTTAAGGTGATTCGAGCTATGTAAAACAAAAACTAACGCCTCGTAACTAGTACAAATAGTATACAGGGGGTATTGCTTTATACGCGCATGCATGGGATACCGTTGCGTTCTCTAGCGTGATGCGCAAAATTAAGCACATTTTATTTGCGATGGAAATGTTGTGAATAGACATACATACATACATACATACATACATACATACATACATACATACATACATACATACATACATACATACATACATACATACATACATACATACATACATACATACATACATACATACATACATACATACATACATACATACATACATACATACATACATACATACATACATACATACATACATACATACATACATACATACATACATACATACATACATACATACATACATACATACATACATACATACATACATACATACATACATACATACATACATACATACATACATACATACATACATACATACATACATACATACATACATACATACATACATACATACATACATACATACATACATACATACATACATATTAACTTTAAGATGACAAGTACTTCATTTTTATTTCAAATTTTAGTTTTTACATGCTTAGTCTCGTATGCATTTAAATAACACTTAAAGAGATAAGTTCTGTTTCGTTTTGTCCCGTCGTCGTGCATAATCTCGCTAAAAAGTATTTTAATCATATTCTTAGTTCCTTTTCTTTTTTTTCTTTTCTTTGTTTTTGCTATTTACTCGTTTTTTGATAGATATGCTGTTTTCCCTAAACATTGAGCGCCGAAATTCTCAAAGGTAAACAAATATAAAGAAAAAAAAAGAAAAGCCAATGGGATTTAGCTAATTAGATATAAAATCGTTAATATTTTTGCAATCCAAATCTTTCATCTCGTAATCTTTATAGTGAAGAATTTTTCAGTGAGTTCTTCCATTTATTTTTTGAAAACGCACTTCAACAAATTACGACATCACGATGGGCTGAAGAGTATTCGTATTCAAAAAGAATATTATTAATGCCCTAATCACTATAATCAGATTTAAAAAACAGTATCTCTTTTACTTAATCTTTATAGTGAAGAATTTGTCAGTGAATTCTTCCATTTACTTTTTGAAAATACACTTCAACCAATTATGACATCACGATGGGCAATTTTATTCTCGTAATCTTTATAGTGAAGAATTTGTCAGTAAATTCTTCCATTTACTTTTTGAAAACACACTTCATCCAATTATGACATCACGATGGGCAATTTTATTCTCGTAATCTTTATAGTGAAGAATTTGTCAGTGAATTCTTCCATTTACTTTTTGAAAACACACTTCAACCAATTATGACATCACGATGGGCAATTTTATTCTCGTAATCTTTATAGTGAAGCCACTATGGTCAAATCGTTCAATTGCCGTGGAGTAGCTCCACATATTGTACATGTAGACCCAGAAGGCGTATCCGTTAATGCCTGAGCCACTTTTCTATCCATCATTGTTAGAAAAAGTTCATGTTTTACTTGTATACTTTTACCGTTTTTATTAATTATAGACGGTCGCAAAGAGTTTATTTGGATCTTTATTTCATCTACCATGGCTTTAGTTTTCTCTGGAGTCTCTTTGCAAAATTCTATGTATATAGGTCGACAAAAACGAACAGATGAAGGTACCGGATTTTGCCAAACAACTGCGCCAGTGAGAAGTTCAGAAACTGTTGTGAATCAATGAAGGACAGCTTTCCGACTTTGAAGATCATGTACTTTTCCATGGTGTTGGGGATGCAGAAAATTTCTTCATTTTCCAAGTCTTTTCCGAGTGTTTGCAAGATGATATGGTGAACTATAGACCTTATATATATCGTATATATCATATATATATATCGTATACTTATAGATCCATCATTCAAAAGGTATGTGAATTTCTTTCTGAATTATCATTATTACCTAAATTATTTGTTTTCCTAATGGTATTGAACTCTACTAATTCTTTAAAAGTCACTGTTGCTGTTGGGTGTTTGTTTATTTTTTAACCAATAAAAATAATGGGAAAATAATCTTTTAAGCCTTCATAAAATTCAATAACTTTTTCCCCAAACCTTTTATTTATCTTAACATTTCATAAAAACTTAAGGAGACAACATATAACAAAGTTCTAGTAGAACTTTTAGTTCTTCTAACAGATTTAAACGTGTCATTAAGCTCTGTCTGCTTCGTTGCATTTTAACCAACCAGTGAGCACTTTAACCAATCACAACTTCAGTAAGATCATAGTCTCTTTCAATGGTTTAAGTCTCTTTCAAAACGCAGTGGTTAAAAATCTTCGTTTTTCCAGCTTAGTCTCGATTGCAATTAAGTTACACTTGAAGAGACCAGTTCTATCTCTTATGGTCCCGTTATGTATAGCCTCGCTTAACAATGTTTTAATTCCTCTTTTTTTTCTTTTCTTTTCTTTGATTTTGCTATTTACTCGTTTTTAGATAAATATGATGTGTTCCTTGAAGAATCACCGCTGAATATCTCAACCGTAATCAAATATGAAAACTCAACGTTAGCACAAAAATTAAGTGAGATGAAAAAAAATTAATATAATTAAAAAAAAAACAAAAATTTTAAAAATACAAAACAGTTTGAAACATTTAAAAATATTAACAAATAATTTGAAAAGTAAATAAAGTTTGAAATATAAATAACAGATTTTGAAAGTCTTAAAAAAGGTGTATTTTAAGTTGCCGTCAAACTTCTTGAAGGCTTTCACGCTGAAAGCATATTTTGTAACTATACATTAGCCAAATCTTTGACCATAATCATGGCTTTCCAAATTAGTTGCTCTGGAAAGTTAAATGTGCTGTTTATATTCAAAAAATCTTGTGTTTACATCTTATTTTTTATAAATATTCATGAACTATGTACAAAACTATGGATTTCTATATATATATATATATATATTTGGCCTTTTCTAATATTTCAACTTGCAAAAATATATTGCTGTATTATCTCATTTTTAAGAAGCTGAAATTATTTTCTTTGATTTATGAAGGTCTTTACTTTCCTAAATTTATTTCCCTAAACAAATGAGGCTTTTTTAATAAATAAAAAAGAAAAAGAATACTATTATTTTTATAAGTTGATTTTGTTTTTTACGATTTTTTTTGCTTATCTTTTGTTTGTTTTATATTCTAATATTTAAGTTAAGGGTTAGTAGAAATCGGATTGACGCAAAAGGAGAAATTCACTATTAACATATTTACTTCTAGGTTTTAGAATTGGTTGTTGAGATAGGATTGGATAGTGAAAAGTTGTTTCTAAAGAGAGGGGCATTTACTTATATAACAAAGTTCTAGTTGAACTTTTAGTTCATCTAACAGATTCAAACAAGTCATTACCTCTTTAGGAGAAAAGTACTTGATTACTTCTCATCACATTGACATGGGATGAGAAGTAATCAAGTGCTTTTCTTTAAGTTTAAGGTGGTACATCCCCATTAATTTTGAAATTTTTTAGAAAAAATCAATTTTTTGAAAATTGTATTTTTAAATTCAAAATTTTTCATAGAACAATATTATTAATTTTTTTTTAATAAATAAATAAGGAAGTGTGTACAATTATGTGTTTTGTGGCCATAGTAAATTGAGAAGTCCGTAGCAACGCCATAGCAACGCATTTTAAAACAAAAAATGTAAACTTGCTCAAGCTTATAAATATCAGTAACTATTTTCTACTGCAGCTTGTTTATTTTGTGCTTCATGTTTATTTTAAAAGCTATAACTTGAACTACTAATGCGAACATGTATCAAATGTATCGTGCTTACATGCTGTTTTAATTTGTTAATGTTCTCATAAATAAATAGCTAAGTAAGATATGGGACGTTCTATTGCTCGATCTAAAAAGAGAAAGTTTTCTTGTAATCAACACCTAAAATCTTCAAAGTTTATTCAGCTTGATACATCAATTTCTGATCCAAGTTTATCAGCAAGTTCCAAAAAAATAGTAAACACTGAAATATCTGGAAGTCAAAAAAATTACATCATTATAAACTTTAATATTTTAAAACTAATCGTTAGTGAGTTTAAATGCCCCGAATGTGGAAATGAAGTTTGTATAGAAAATGATTTAAAAAGCAAGAAAGGTTTTTGTTTTTATTTAACTTTACAGTGCGTATGTTGCCTGTTGCCAAGTCTGAATGCCTTAATATGGAAGAGATGTCCTAAAGATTTTTTTATTGGGAAAAAAGTTTTTGAGATTAGTATGAACTCAGCTATTATAGCATTTAATGATGGAAGCACAGCAGTTGAAAAAGTAATTAGTGCTGGAGGTATCGAACCAAGTATATTTATACAGGAAGGACTTCGTATATTGGACTGCAACCGAATTAAAAAAATGAATCACAAATCAAGTGCTAAAGGGAAAATAAGGAGAAAACAGCTTAGAGCCATCAAAAAAGGTTATATAGATATTGAAAAAGAACTGGAAAAAGACCCACAATATAATAGTGGAGGTTTTATTCTTTTCCTAATATAACAAACTTTTATTTTGTTTTTTGTGTTTTTTTCTTAAAATGTCATTTTTACCAAATACCTAAATTTTAAAACGCAATATTTTCAGTTTGGGACCATATGCTGACTTGAAATTTTCAGGGTGTTTTTGTTATAAATTGACTTAGGTAATGAACCAAAACTACAAATAAATGTGATGTATAAGTTTGTTTAAAATCTTTTTTTCTTGCTTTTTTTGTTAAAAATTTTCTTAAATATATAGAAAATTATTTTTAAAATATTTTATTTGATTTTGGTTCATAACCTCTTCGTACCTTTTAGGAACATAGTGTGAAAACTTCAGAGTTAAAAGATATATAGAACTGGAGATATCTTGTTTTAAATTACACCCATATTTTGGCAATTCGTATGGAATAAGTGAGGCAAAAGTTGGGCAATCAAGATTTCTTATTTAAAAAAAAAATCAGCATACTTGTTTTAACTTGTGTATTGTAGTTTTAATTTTGCATTGATTATTTTAAGGAAATTTTTTAGAATGGGGGTGAACCACCTTAAGTACGTAATTTTGTTAATGGCATTAATTATTTGACGTGATATTAAATAAGTCACCTCTCAGTGTTAGACTTTTTAATACTCATGCTTAGTAACTTTTAGCTAAGGTTTATGAAATGGCAGTTTTGCCACTAAACTTACAGATGATATGGGAATGAGTTTTTTTTATAGCTATAAACATCCCCTTTCTAAAGAAACAGTTCATAGTTTAAGTTAGTTTCAGAGCTGGTTTTTGTTTAATGGTGATTGCATGCTGTTTAATTTAGCAAACAAAGATGGTGAAGAAAATTTTGTGATACTTATGTATGCGCTAGTAATTTTAAATGATTATTTTGTTCATGTTTGACAAACCACTTTTCAAATACTGATTGTATTGGGTATCCTAATGGCTAATAATGACTTTATTTGTTAGTTTGGTTCTTTTTTGTGATTTTCTCATTTTAAAGTAAACCTGCAATTTTGTATTTCTTTATGATTTGTTTTCTTAATGAGCTTTGAATTTTTAAGTTCTTTGTGAATATTGTCCACGTACAAGCAAATCAATAATATAATTTAAATCCAATTGACCAATTGATTTTTGAAGACGGTTTTTAAAACTATTTTCTAAACTACTAACCCTAACGGAATTACTTTCCTAACATACACACAGGGCATTTAACATGTGCAAAAAATTAATTTACAAAAATAAAATGGAAATGTTGCTTCCTTCAAATAAAAAATAACTATTCGGAATCTAAAACAGCTTACCGGATAAGTTTTTAAATTTTTTTCGCTTCATTTTTTTCAAACAAAAAGCTAGAATATTTTGAGTAGCCAATGTTGATGAATGATCGATTCCTAAAACATCGGTTTGTAATTTTTCAACTTGTTATTAGGTTTCTAAAGCTTCATTATATTTTACTAAACTATCCAAACAAACAGTTATATTTTGTTTTATAACAAACGTTGATGGATGATTGATTCCTAAAATATCAGTTTGTATTTTTTCAACTTGATAATAAGCTTCTAAAGCTTCAAAATATTTTCCCATATCAGTTAAACACATTGCTATTTCATGTTTAGTATTTAAAATTATTTCATTCTCAGCTCGAATTGACTTTGTGCTGTAATTTTGAATTGAAGTAAGTATATTTAGTGCTTCATGAAATAAACCTTTAGTTGATAAGGCACCTCTGATTTTCTTACTCTCTTCATTGAACGCTTCGCACATTTTTGGTTTGTTAGTATTAAACATGCGGAGAAAATGCAAATATAAATGCTTTCCATCATCAACGTATTCATTTACATCTTTTAACTGTAGTTTCAAAAATTCGACGCTACTTTTGTTGCATATTTCTGTAATTTTTTTACGTTTTTGATGACTTTTACAGCCTTTTTGTGTCATTTCGTGCATCGCAAACCTCTCTCTACCATCTTTGAAACGATCAAGCAACGAATAACTATTAAGTAATAATACTCAGCGGTTTATCAAATACTCTTCGTTTATGTTCAGGTATTTTGAAATTTTGCGAACGAATTGTTTTGTAATGTGTTGAGTGTCGCAATACGATAAATGGTTTAAAAGTTCTACTGATTTTTCATGGGAGTTTTCTGTTTTATCTAACACTAAGTTGACTGATGTAACTGCGAACTTTGTCTTAGCTTCGGCGAGGATACCTTCCTCGAGTATTTCAAAGGCATTTGATTTAAAAAGATTTAAATGGTTCTTCAAAGAAACGTTGTTGTTGTTTATGTAAAGAATTGTTTGATTCAAGGCGAGTGGATAATATTGAAGCATTTCTGTTATTTCTTTCACTCGTTGTTCATTGCTTGTTTAAATGTTCTTTTTCATGAAATTAAACGCATCTTGATTCGAGAATGGATTAATTTGATTTTGATGAGCATTGGTAGACCATGTTTTCGAAGTTACTAAAGTAAATACGTTTGGTTTAATAGACACGTACTTTTCAAAATTCTCGACGCTTTCATGATCAACGTTGTCAAAAATGTATAACGGTTTTTTCATTTTCAAAGTACACAGCAAAAAACATAACGCAAAATAACGGTTGCATTACGAAAATTTTGGCGTTATGTTGAAAGTGTTATAACGCGTAAATAGTGCTTAAATCATTAGTATGGTAAAATATATTTGTAAAGCATTATGTTTAACCGTTGTGTTAAACAGATTATTTTATCAGGAAAAAAAAGCGCAAATTTAAAGAATCTTTACAATTTTTGTTTATAAGGCAGGCGCGGGTTTTGCTTTTTAAAGTAGTTAGCCAAGAAATGTTAACGCTTCTAGGTATAGAGAGGGGCGGGGGAGGAAGCATAATTTGCCTAAAGTTACGCAACCGAACGATGAAAAAAACGTCTAGTTAAATGAACTTAATTTTTTTTGGGACTCTCGTTTGCCGAATAAACGGGGCAAGTTAGGCGCAAAAATGTTTTGCCTAACTTGAACTGGAGTCGCTACTATAAAACTCATTCCGATCGGAATTTAAAAAATCGTAAACCCGATGAATTTCTTCGGATTCGACAAAATTGGCGTAAACCCGATAATCCCTAATTGCCTCTACTATAAACATTTTTTTTCGTATCATAAAAACCTTCCGACGAAAATATAGGCGGATTCATGAAAAACAAAAAGTTATTATCTAGTTAATCCATTGTTTTTTTACATTTTGTTTTGTTTATATTATGGACAGTTGAGCAAACTTTCAACAAAATGCCACAAGAAAAACAAATTTCAAAAAAGAAATGTAAGTAAACCCAATATCCTTATCTTAAATATACATTATGCTTGTTTCCAATCACGAACCTTGCAATAATTATATGTTATTGCACTTCCAATAAAAACAAAAATTTTTTCTAAGGCAAAACAAAGACAGGCACACAGCCACAATTAAACAGTAATTTTAAAGTAGTGAAATTATTATGTCATGTTAAATGAATTTCATCAAATTACATCAAAGTTATTCTTTATTGTTTTTGTTGCCTGTTTAAGTTGACTGGATTAAACAATTTTAATGAGAAGATTTGGTGAAAAGTCACAGATGGCTCAAAAATACCAAAGGTTACCAATCTTGGGCATCTGAGGCTATCTATTCTAAAGCAGTTACAAATGGACTCCCCATACCAAACATCTACTACCTAAGACATGTAATATTTCTTACATTTCCAAAAGTATTGTAGACCTAGTTTAACTTAAGTTGCTAAGTTTTTTTCACATTATATGTTAGCTTGGTTTGTCAGAAACAGCATCCATTTTGACCAGACAAAATGTATGAATGCAACTTATTATAATCAGTTAAAAGGAAGCCTTCGCCACTTCTACTCTATAAATAACAATAAATGCCTTTAAAAAACATCAAAAAATATCCTAAAAGTTGTTCTAGCAAACTAAAATTGAACAATTCGATTCCATAGAAATTTTTTTTTAGGAGAAATTAAAGTAATAATCAAGCTTGCTCTGACCAATCGAAAACTTTATTTGTTGTCTCCTGAAAAGTTTAATTGAATCAGTGTTTTTTAAAAAGGCTGGTTTGCTCAAAACCCGTTTTGAGAAAACATTAAAAAACTCTTTATATCTTTTAATATTAAATATACAGAATTTGTGTAATATATTTTAAAAAAATATATGCAAGAATAACATCTTAGTACGCTTTGATAATTGTTATAAAATTTCGTTTGTTAACAATTAATGTATGAAATTTCGAAAAATTGGCCCTTTTAAAAAAAATCTTTCTTTCTTTCTTTCTTTCTTTCTTTCTTTAATTGGATGCTTTACATGTGTTTAAAATTAAAATCTGCTGAACAACAATTAATTGGATGCTTTACATGTGTTTGAAATTAAAATCTGCTGAACGACATTTTTTTTGTCTTGTTCTGTAATTTGGATTTGTGAAGTCAAATTTAAATCGATCCCAATAAGCTTATAAATTGTGGTGGAAGGCTTCAGTAGCCTGTGCACTGTAAATTCCACGCGAGTATCATTTTTTCTGAATGAAATGCTTAACATAATAAAAGGCTGGCGGAAAAGAAATGATGCATTAAATTCTTGAATTCTTTCCTGATTGTTGGGACAGAAATGTCATTTATTTGAATGGCTTTGTATGCTGGGAGACTTTCAGCACTTTGAAGGAAATCATCATATTTTTTCAAAATTTTTTGACTATCAGGACCATTGAAATATTCACCATGGTAAGGTTAAGGATTAATGCGATGATTTTTCAGCCATTTATTGAGAGAATTCAATACTTTCTTAAGACATTTTAGAATTTAGTTGACATCACCAATCATGGCGTGGAGTTCCATTCGGGAGATTAATATCATGCACAAGTAAGTTGTCAAAATTTGTAAATAAAATTGGAAAGTGAACCGTGTTTTCAAAATATTTGGCACTCTCTAAATCCATCAATGGCTATCTGAATCAAGGAAAGTCTCTTCAGCTCAAAATTCTCTCAAAAATCTCTATGATACTTTTGCAGTTAAAAACTGTTTTCAAAGGTTTAGTACCTTTCTCTGAATCACACATCACAGATGTTATTTCAAAATTTTCAAGAAAATTTTGGTTATCAATTGTAATTTTTCACAGAAATTAATTTCAACTAGTCTTTTGTCACTAACTTTTTTTAAAGTGGATGCCAGTTTAAACATTTTGTTGTAAGACAAACCAGTATTGACCTGAACTTGCACCATATTTTCAGCTGCAATGCTTAAACTCTCCCTGTTACTTCAACTGTTTTTGATGATCCTAAAAAACAAAAAGTAATTAAAGAAAAAATTTAAAACAATCTAAAGTGATAGAAGACGTTTGGTAATAAATTACATTTGTACCTAATTGGACTGGAAAATAATTTCCACCAGAAACTTGACGGAGATAAATTTTTCCCTTTGTAGAAGCTGGAACTGTACAGAGAACATGTTTTTTAATGCTAATTGAAATAGATTTTGCTGAAGTATTGATTTTTTACAGGAATGAGGATTTTTTACAAGAATTCTCTACCTTTTGCAGTTCCTTTTTTTGTCTGAACTGTTTGTTACAGTAATTGGATGAATAGCTTTTCCTTTAAATCTTGGAACGTCTCAAATTAAACACTCGCAAATAGTAGTTGCCCATTTTTTTTTTTGGATAGTTTAACAGAATCAAAATCAAAAAGCTCCTAATGGAGCAGAATGCCCCTCATTTAACCTTCCAATGGGCATCTTCAAAATGATTATTTTTTTCCAAAACTCACAATGCTTTTTGCAAAAAAAATTTAGTTAACTCACTTGAGCCTTTTTAAAACAAATAAAACAGACAACTCTTCGGTTTTTTTCATGGTTTCTTGTAAGTGGCATTTTTATGAATGATGCTTTTTTGTTCAAAAATCATAATTATATTCCTTTAAATGTAAAGTTCTAATATCAAATTATTAACCCTCTAAAGTTACCGCAAAGTTGATTATATATCTTCTCTAATTCTTAATTACAAATTGTAATACAATCTGATTACATCAACAGCACAATAAATTTCTGAAAAATTGTGATCTGAAGGTAATCAAAAATAACACCCATAGGTATTATAAACTTAAATTTTAAAAATCAGACCGTTTAAATTTGTAATGTAACTTACTTTTAAGTCAACATATCACTAATAATTTCCTCACATTTTACAAAAGTTAAAGTAGGTAAAATAAATATAACTGGTTTTTGATAGCCGCCATAAGTGTGGCATATTTGGCACTATTATGACGGAAATTTGGCACAAAAAAAGACACCCCGACACTACAACCATGCATAACTACTGGATCGGCATGTCCTTCCATGTGCCAAATTTTCGCAAAATGATTTTGATGCAAATTTCATATCTGTTGCAATCAAGATTAATTTAAATATTGCATGCTGATTAAAAACGTTAAGTTTAAATATTGTGTGCTGTAAAAATGAAAAACTGAGTTGTGATTTGGGCCATAAAAAAACCTTATTTCTATATATTTTTGGTGAAACTTTAAATGCAAATTTTTCTTTAATGGCTGATTTTAAGGTTTACATTTTTATTAACTACAAGTTTTTTTTTGTTTTTTTTCTTTTCTCTTTCAACAATCCAAAGGATTTTCTCGGGACATGCGGCTAGGGCTAAATGCAGTTTTGGGGAACCGTGTGTTTGTTTTGACCATTTTAGAGGTCGTGTTTATTTTTTTGCGGTCGTTTTAAATTGCAAAATTTTACTTTTTATTTAAAAAAACCTAAATTCTTTTATTGTATCAAAAGATAATCATTCCATTCAGTATTTTAAGGATATTCTTGTAATTTATTTACCAAAACAAAATCGTCATCTATCAACTATAGGACAAAGTAAACATGGAACAAATGTCTTTTGAGGACAAGTGCAGGTATTTCTAAATCTAGTATTAAACAATTCTGAAATAGTTCGATATATATATATATATATATATATATATATATATATATATATATACAGTAGTGTCCAAAAGTAATTGGACAAACACCTTTTTGGTTATATTTTCTTATCAAGTTAACATTTTTAAAAGAAATTTTGCATAAGCATGTTAAGTTATACTACAATTATGAAAAACAAAACACAAATCCTAATTTGGGAGTAAATACTCAAAATTTTGCTAAAAGAATGGAAAGGATTGGCTCAAAAGTAATTGGATAAACTAAATATTTCGTTTAAAAATAAAACTTTCTTAACAAAGGATAAATTTTCAGCATTTTTTATGAAGGTTTCTGTTAAATAATACATATAATGTTACATAGTGTTATATTCTGTTACATAATGTATACAATCTGTGCATAATCCTAGTACTTCGTTGGAAAACCTTTTGCCGCAACGACAGCATTACATCTAGGTGGCATTGAATCAACCAAATTAATTAAAACATCAATTGGTATTTCCTCCCAAGTGCGTTTAATCATCTTAAACAAATCGTGATGATTAGATGGTTTTTGAACACTAATTTTTCTCTTAAAATGATCCCAAAGAGTTCGATTGGGTTCAGGTCCGGAGATTGTGACGGCCATTCCAAGATAAGAACTTTCTTTTGAGCTAAAAATTCTGTGACTTGCTTTGAGGTGTGTTTTGGATCGTTGTCGTGTTGGAAAGTCCAACCACGCAGCATTTTGACTTTTGGATGTGGCAGCATTAAATCTTTGATTATTCCTTTATACATGTTTTGGTCCATAATGCTTTGAACTCGATAGATTGGACCAACTCCATCACGGCTAAAACATGACCAAACCATTACTGAACCACCACCATGCTTTACTGTAGGAACTTGGCACTTAACATTATTTCGAAGACTTATTGGGCGTCGAACATATTTAATACCATCAGAACCAAACATATTAAACTTTGACTCATCACTCCATAGTATTTTCGACCATTGATTTGCTGTCCAATTTAGATGTTCTTTAGCGAATTTTAACCGTGGTCTACGATTTTTTGCAGAAAATAAAAGTTTTTTAACAGGACAATGGCCAAAAAGGTTGTTTTGTCTTAAGCGACGCTTTACTGTTGCATAAGAGCAAGAAATTTGATGTGGCTGTGTAAATTCTTCATGAATTTCTTTAGCACTCTTGCGCGGATCTGCCTTTGACGATCTTACTACAACATTATCTTGGCGAAAAGTTGTTGATTTCGGGCGTCCTGACTTTGTTGAAACTTGGAAGTGATTCCGTTGTTGAAAAAATTTTAATTTATAACCAACTGTTAATCGTGGAATGTTCATATCTATTGAAATTTGTCGCACAGTCCTACCGTTATTATATACTTGTACAATCAACTTTTTCACTGCCTCGCTTAAATATTTATTATGTCCCATTGCAAATTATTGATCATTGAATGTTTTTATAAAAATTTGGCTTCAGAAAAAGAAGTTAAAATAGTTTAAGTTATATCAACATTGTTAGAACTTAGTTTGTCCAATTACTTTTGAGCCAATCATTTCCACTCTTTTAGCAAAATTTTGAGTAATTACTCCAAAAAGGGAATTTTTGTTTGTTTTTCATAATTGTAGTATAATTTGACACACTTACGCGAAATTTCATTTAAAAATGTTTACTTAATGAGAAAATATAACCAAAGAGGTGTTTGTCCAATTACTTTTGGACACTACTGTATATATATATATACATTTATCCCAGTGGGTGCCAAAACGTCTATGAGATGTCTATTTAGTGTCTCAGATGTTTTGAGACATCTGAAATAAAACTGAGAAATCTAAAAGACACCTAAAAGACAATTGCATCTTAGGATAAGAGACATTTACGTAAAAAAAGAAACCTTTATATCATTTTCAAAAATTATTCAGAGAGAGTACTTTTTATCATGATTTTTTTATCCACTATTGCTTACATTATTTAAATAATTTAAAAACAAAAATATTAAGATAAGTAGCTTTTTCTCAATATGCAGATGGTTTAAAACTCTTCAAATCCACTGGAATTCAGTTTTGGCCGATACTGTGATACTTAGGTTGTTTTGAAGTTTTTATAAATTCTATGTTTTTTTGTAAGAGCAAGCCAGATAGTGTACATGAATTTCTAAGCGAATTCATTGCAGAATTCCAAAATTTAGTTGGAGCAGTTATTATGGATGAAAAATGTTTTTCTCTTTCTTTGAAGAATTTTGTTTGTAAGCCACCTGTTTGTTCATTCCTGAAGCGCATCGTAAACCACATATGTTCAACATAGAGTTGTTTTGTGTAATGTGTTGATCCATGTTTAAAATATATTTTCTTGGGTCAAGTAAAACTTTGCTAGGATGCATATTTATAAAAATAAAATATATTAGCAGCTATTGGTGTATGTAACTAAAGTTGTAATGCATTCTGTATTGGTGTATTTGGTAAAAGTTGTAATTCTTTCTGTAAAGTAAGGATGTTAATAACAACTCTTTAATAGATTCATGTATACTATTAGTTGCCTAATAAACTCCGTGGGATCGGAAAAAAAAGTTAACAACCGTCTCCTCCGGTTTATTAGGCACCTAAGAGTACATGCAAAGTTCTATTTATTAATGTTTAACTCCATTTAAGTGGGTTTTACACAGGGAAAACTGCTATTACAATAGTGGGATAAAAAAAAAAAAGAAAAGGAACGTTTAGGGGATTTATGGTGTAAACATAAGTTTTAGGCTTTCCCTGTTTAAATCCCATTTAATTGAATCGTGATACATTAATATATCCTTTTTTTTATAAAAAACAAGAAAAAAGGTGAAGTTTTGCCTAAACAAATTATTTTTCTCTCTAGCTGACGCAACTTCGCTTAATGGATGGATACGATTGGAAAGATTGGACAAAAAAGATCATGAAAGATTTTGAACATACAGGGCCTCGGTAAAAAAACAAGTAGAAAAACTAAATTTGAGAATACGAAAATTTACTACGAGTTTTACGACGTTGTGGAGATGTCTAATAGACGTTTTGGTGCCCACCGGGATATTTATGTTAAAGAGGCTGGATTTTTCTCAGCTCCCCTCCCCGTCTCCAAAACAAAAACAAAAACTTCAACTAAATTTGTGAAAAATGACAAAAGCTACTGATAAAATACTAATATATTCAAAAAGCTTGAAGATAACAAGAAATATGCAACAAATACCATCCAAATTAGTAAAAAAACAAAAAGCTTAATTGACTAAACTTAAAATCATTCTTTATGAGAATAAGAGATCTAATTTCATACATTTTATTATGTGGCTTTTTATTTGCATTGAACACTTTCACTTTTTTTTGGATTTCAACAAAAGCTTTATTTCTCGATTACGCAACTTTGTTCGTATAAAACCATCCCTTTTATCCCTACCACAGACTGCCTCAGTAACTAATTTGTCTGCTCTTTTACAACTTTGGGTATGTAACAAATATTGAGGCAGCTCCAGGGGGAAACTCTCAAAGGATTGAGTTGGGCAAATGACAAGTTGCAGTGAAAACTGGTTTAGTAATAACCTTTCTTTTCCAATTGATAAGTTCAGTGAGGTCTCAAGCATCAAGGTTTATAGTTTGTGGAAATTTAAAAGGCCTCACATCAAGGGAGCCATGTTCACTTTTGCCCCTGACTGCCAATATTATGTCGATGGCAGATAACCTCTGTTCCGAGTAATCAGAACAGAGAAGTGCGACAAGTATATTCTCAGAATGAACCCACCAAGATTTATTTCTTACATAAAGCCAAGAGGCTTCTTTGATACGATCATCTTGATTTTGCCAAAGTCGAAATAGCTTTAAAAGATGAAAAAGTCCGCATTTATTCTCTTGCTTTACTATAATCTTAAGGAGGATTGGAAGATAAACCAATGAGTAATCCAGTTAAAACTCAATTGAAACAGCTAAAATTATTGAATAATCCAATTGATAAAACAATTCCAATATCAAACAAATCCAATAGCACATTTTCTGAATGTTGTTGATTTAACAATATTGTTGTTGATGTTGTTGGCTGTGGTGTATAATGAGTAGGTAGGGACCTCTTCGATCGAAATCTTTGCTTATATCAATAAAAATTTAAATGATCATATTTTTTGTTTCGCCTAAAATTCACTCCTGAATACTTCATTACACACTCATTCGCACAAAATCTTTAATCACTTATGAGCTGTAACTTTTAAAAAGTTACAGCTTATAAGTGATTAAAGATTTTGTCACACATGTCACTTGTAAAATAGAAATAAATTTCATTTTACAAGTCACATGTATTTCTATTTTACAAGTGACATGTATGACATGAATACTGATGTGTTTCACATATCCAAAAAGATTAGAGTGTGTAGCTACATTTTCAAAATAATACGAACTTCATAATGTGAAAAGAAAATGAATGATATAAAAATTTTATTAATTTTCTTTCAATAATAACAAGTTAGTTAATACACGAAAGCGTTTAAATTAAGCTTTGAAAAAGAGGTCTTAAAGACACAATATAACTTTTTCAGATACCTTTTAAAATGTGTCTTACCGACAAAAGTTTAACGGAGACGTTTTGAAGACAAAAAAAAAAACAACCTGTAATAGACGTCTTTCAGCAGTGATTGTGTCGTCTGGGTAGTCTCCGACTTTTTTACATTCAATTAAGTCACTTAAGAAATTTCGAATAAAAATGCATTTGATGCAAAAATAAATGCATATTGACTGTTTCTTAAAATGATTGTCATGAGTTTAAACAAACTTTAAATGTTCAAAATGATTTCTTTACATTGGTTGAGTATTTGCGACAAATTGATCAGCTATTATATTTTCCCATTTGTCATTTGATAAAACCAAAATAACAAGTTTTCGATCAAAATTCAGCTCAACCACGTTTTTGCGACTCCTGTAGCCATAAATCAATCTTGTTTTGTTACTGTAGCCAATCATATCTTAGAACTGGATTGGAAGAATTGGATTGATTTAAAATCTCAAGTAAGTTAGTACGAATGGTATGAATGATAAATATATGGGTTACTTACGGTTAGAAACAAGTAAGTTAGTAAGCTTGTTTCTTACCGTAAGTAACCCATATATTTAACATTCATACCATACCTTTATGTGATATGTTATATAACATACTTTTATATGGCGTGTTATATAACATATCATATAAAGATATTGCAGGCATCTTTTAAAGTTAAAAAATCATTAAAGATATTAAAATTAAAGATAACCAACAAATTATTATATTATTTTTGAAGAAATCATTTGAAATTCGTAAGGAAAAAATTTATTTTATTTTGAAACTTAAAAAAATTGAAAATTCGTAGGACAGCAATGTGTTGTAGAATTTCGAAAAAAAAAGATATTATAGTTTGCTTACATTTTATGCGTCCGGAACTTTTTTCGCGTTGATAGCAAGAACTTTGTTGCCTGAAAATTAAATTATTTTATTTTATATTATATATTATATTATACTATATATTTTTGTGTTAGTGTTTTCTTTTGAGTTGTGCCGGCTAATGATTCCAGGTGTTTAAAACAAAAATTTGCGCCTCGTAGTTATTACAAACAGTAAACAGGGGGTGTTGGTTTATACACCTACGTATGGGATACTTTTGCGCTCTCTTTACCAATTTGCAAAGTTAAGTACATTTTTAAGCGATGGACCAGCAGAAGCCTTGTTCAACTTTAGATGTAAGGTCGCGCAAACATGCGTCTGCGCTACGAAAATGCAAAATACTGCACAAATAGATTTTGAGCACAAATAAAATTTTCTTTTTTGCTTTTTGTTAAACATGACACTTAAAAAGCTTTTTCTTTCCCTTTTTTTTCTTTTAATTTGGTTTTATGAAAGTTTAAAAATATAATTTCTGATTTTTATGCGAGTTTAATAATGCGAAAAAAGCCAAAAAATGTGAACGAAAATAAAAAGCAAAATATGTGAATGAGAACTTTGCGACTATTTTGCAAATTCTTCAATCATTTTAACAACTTACATTCTTAAATTTCGCATTTTAAAAGATTTTTGAAGATTTTACGTATTACAACATTTTTACACAAGTTGTTTGAGCCCTTGAAAACATTAGAATAGTTAAGTAGAAAATCACCCCGGGTAATATTTAAATAACCATTACTAATGAATCTTCTTTTCCACGAGTTACAGCAAACAAGTTTGCTAATCTAAAACAGGTTATTTTTATATAATAAAAAAGTGGGGTCTTGAAATTTTTAACACCTTTCAGTCCCATGTGCCCTGGTAATGAAATTAATTGATGTCATCAAACATTTTCAGGGGCTGAAATTATGTCAGCATAGTTTCCTTTTTTTTTAAACAATAGAACTGAGTTGAGATCGCACTAAAACAGCGCTGGTATTGCGCTTCAGCTTTCTTAAAACCGCGTTTGCACACGTTGCGCAATTTTTCCGAGTATTTAATTAGCAAGCTGCGTTACGAAAACTCAGTTCCTTCACTCTATGTACTAATAGGTCTTTACAATGATGAACAAACAGGTCTTTAAAATGATTTATAATAGTAAAAATAATATGTATAAATGTAAAAATAACAAATGCAATAATTTTTATACAGGTATTTTCCTCAGGAGTGAAAGTCATAAGAGTATGTGAGGCATATTCAACACTGTTAAAGGGCTTATTAACATCATACTAGAAAAAAAAAGTTAAGTGTATATATATATATATATATATATATATATATATATATATATATATATATATATATATATATATATATATAATACATATATATATATATATATATGTATTTATATATATATATATATATATATATATATATATATATATATATATATATATATATATATATATAAGTTTCATTGAATACTTTAAATTATTTAGCAATGCTTCTGCATTTTTGAAAACCTATCTAAATAAAACAGAAAAAACAAGTTTTAAAGAAAATCTTTTACCTAACTAAAATAGCTTTGCCGATATACTGGTGAAGGGCAGTGTCAAGCACAGTTCCGTTTTTATTATTAAACTCCAGCTGGGATAAATGCTCGTAATATCTAACATAAAGCAATTTTTATTTTTGGAATAAAAAAGAAACGTGTTTACATATACGGCCTCTTTTACTTACATGAAATAAACTTAAATATTGCTTTAGCACCTTTACTCTGGAACTTCTCATGTGACTTTTGGAAATTAAATTTCTTAAATGCCAACTTGGTTGCATCGTTTATAAACTCGTTACCAATTATACCAGCCTTAGCTGTCAAAATTGCATTTACAACACGTGCATTTGTTACATTAATATCAAATAACAGGGTAAACTGCAATATAGCATCAATATAAAGTTTGGGTAGCTGGAAATGAAAATGTAAGTAACATGTCATTAGCTAAATGTAAATAAAAAGTAATAAAAAAAAAAGTAGAAAGAGAGAAAAAAAAAAACTTGCCCAAAGTTTGCAAGTTGTTGTAAATAAATTAAAACAAAACAGTTTTTTTCAAAAAGAGTTTAAATCGCTTTTGTTCAATAAATAAAGTAAAAAATGTAATCTTCATTAATATTTTGTTAATACTTATGAATATTTGTAAATGTTTGTTAAAGTTTGTTTATATCATTTTACGTGCTAATATCTGTTTATAACTATTTTTTATTTATTTACAGTTCTTAATACTTATTTAGATTTCTTAATATTTAATTACTATTTATTCGTGTTTCTTTATATCTTTCAATATTTTTTGATACCAACACCAACATTTCATTAGATTCAAAGGATTTCTGAGGATTTTATTGCTTCAAAAGATTTGTTCAGCACAAAATTTTAATAAAAGTGATGAGTGATAAAGTACCATCAAAAGCTAACAATAAATACAATTGAGATCTTTCTTACATAAATCATGATGTATGGTTTCTTTTAAGTTACTGTTGGAACAATGCTCAAATCATCCTACAAGACGTTGTTGAAAACTAACTCGTGGTTGTAATATAACTACATTTTCGAGGTCAGCAACACACTGGGTATCGGGCCTCAGTTGAAAGTTAAGATAGAATTACTTTACTAAAGTAGAATTACTGTTACTAAAGTTATAAAGAACGATGTTAGACAAGCTGTTTTCAAAATGACTATAAGGCAAAATAAAATATCGTAATTTGTTTTTATTAAAATATTAAAAAAAAAAAAAGTTGCTTTATTTAAAATAACATTTAGCTAAAATTTAACAAAAAATTTTAAAGTTACATTAATGTTAAATTTAAGTATGCTAATCTAGCAGGTTGTTATAATTGTTATATATAATTATTATAAGTAATTAAAATTGTTATATTTACAGTTATTCGTTATGCTTATCAGCAAGATTTATTTATATCGGTTCTGAAGTCTTATAATGCATTTACTCACTTGGTGAAATTATTTGAAAAAGAACAAACCAGAGAACAGTTTTTTGCTGGTCGCAAAATTGTAAAAGGAGTTAGTTTAACCGAAATTGACCTAGAGGTGGTTAAAACCAAGGCAACCCATTGGATGTGATTGCTTTCTACTGAATCATCGGCAACCTATTGCACAATCCCAAAATACTATCGCAAAATATCAACTTTAATTATATTCCTATTAGCTAAAAAGAAATTCCTAAAACTTATAACAAATACAACAATTCTTTAAAAAAAAAAAGAGAATAAAAGCGGAAACTCCGTCTTTTAAAATGCCAGACTTTTTCAATTCTAATTCAATTCTTTTTTTAGAAATTTTTTTTGTATATTTAGACATAAATGGTTTAAGATTCAAGAAAAAAATGCGCAATTGCAAACCTTACGTTATTTTGTTTCATTATTTTAAACTGTACAGAATTAGTATTCGATTAAAACCACAAAATTTATTTTTATAAGTATTAAAATAAATTCATGCCAAATAAAAATAAACTTGTCTCACTAAATCCTTATTATCGTCATTCGGAAACAATTGAACTTTTTTCAAAAGTGAAATTCCTTAAAAATCCATAGAAAGTTGTCTAAACTAAAAGTAGTATCTGATTTTTCAATTCTGACGCCATATTTGTAAACATTTTTGCATCTACCTCGAAAAAATGTCTTGAAAAAAATTCTTATTTTTTAATGTCGCAGTTAAAAAATTAGATTTAATTATAAAAGTTTTTCAACATTCTTCTTAAGAAATATTTGAAAATTTCGTTGAAATCTACTTGTGGAGTAGGTACGCTAACACCTACAAAACTGTTTATTTAACTTGCGAAGTTACTAAAAATCTTTAATTAAAAATTTATTAAAATCTGGTGTCTCACAATTTTTATATATAATTTAACTTGTGAACCCGTTTTTTTTTTTTTTTTTTCATTACACAGAATTTATCTGTTACTTTTAATGAGATTTTGATTGGCTTGCTGAAAACATAATAATATTACCTTAGTAATGATTGTGCAAGAATTCTCAAATTCCTTTTCAACTCCATTTCCAACGAATATTTTAAGGAGTGAATTCACAGTTCGACTATCATTATTTCTTGGGGAAATTCTACTTGTGAAGCTGGTTCTTATTGGATTAAGACTGTATAAGAAATTTTTAATCAACATCCTCTTTGAGTAACTTGTGGGGTTGTTAATATTGTCAATAAAAAATACTGAACTAGTGCTGTTCCCTTCTGAAAAAAATTTGATCTTAATATTTAAATTTAGGAATTAAAAGTTTAGGAATTTAATATTTAAATTTAGGAATTAAAAATTTCGCAATTAAAAACTTGTGGTGAGACCATTCCGTCTGAAATAGAATAAAATATCATAATTAAAAAAGTAAATATAATTTTTACAAATAAACACCATTAATAAATTTCTTTTTTTGTTAACTTAATTTATTTAAGCATCTTGTTTTGCCAACAGGCAGAAAATTAGCATTTATTAGACACTTACATATAAAATGAAGGTATTCCCAATTTGTGTTTGCAACTGTACCTAATAATAGTAACTTGTAATAGTACCTTTTATGAAAGACGTTGCATAAATTAAACAGAAAAAATAAAAATATATTCCGAACAAACTTGAATTTGAAAATTTTTTTGTTTAGATGTATCGCGTTTTATTTCTGTAATAAAATTATTTACCCAAAAACAGATATGCTAAAAACTCTATTGAGCATGAAGCTTTCGGAATAAAGTTTAGGTTTATTTTAAGTAAGGCTTTACAGGTAAAGGGATCTCAAAATGTTAGGTGTTTTTAAAGATTTAGCTTAGCCCCAAATATTTGAGCATATAATTTGTTTTTCCTTTTGAGAGTTGAAAAAATACTCCTGCTAGATTACCAAAAAAGTTTAGTAGTTTTTAATACAATTTTCATATGCCTTTAGATAAATATTTAGGACATGCTTTTTTCGTTAGGGACCTCAGAATGTCAGGTTTAATAATAGGTAGTATTGTTGCCAATATTGTTTAGTTTATCATGAATTTCTGCATATATTATTTATTTTTAATGCTGAATATATTTTTAAATGTTTCGTTAACTTATCTTTTATACTTTTTGCATTCCACTACACAATGCTAGGTTAAGGCATCTCAAAACGCTTGGTTAATGAATGCTAATTAACATAAAAAAAAAAAAAAGTTGTTTGTATTCAGTTTCTTCTCAACATTATGAAATGAATATTCTGCTTATAGTTTTGTCACGAAACCTGATTCAAAACACATTTTAGTGTGTTTTCTTTGTTTGCTATTGAAAAAATAAATTAATTAAACTAAAGTGCGTTTACTAAAGAAAGTGCAAGTACAAAAGTGTGTTTTGATATTCCTTTCAGTAAAAAATAAATAAGAAATGGGAAAGTCCTTTAGAATTAAACCAACATGCAAATCAAGATGCAATGTTCTAAGAGATGTCATAATGATGAAAAGTAAGCAGTTAGAGGAAGCAGTTGAGTGGTGCCGAATCAACAATAAACGTGGTTGGGCCGAAATAAATTCAGGAAAATTTCCACTAATTAAAGATCTTAAAACAATTAATAAACGAATTGATGATGTCATTGTAACTGGAAACGAGAAGGAATATTGTTCAATTTTTACAAAAGATGAAGAAGAGTCGTTAGTCTCTTATATAAGAAACAAGAATAGGTAATATCTACATAATTGAGAAATTAAACATTTTTTTTATAAACTGTAATAAAATCCTGGTTTTTTAATATTGTTTATTAAGAAAACTAAACTTATACTATTTAGTTTTCTTGTATTATTATTTCAATAATATATTTAGGTGCCTCCAAGGTTTGAACAAGTCGAAGTTGACAAGGATAATGTTGAATGTTTTGAAAGTAAGAAAGCAAGCCTGTAGAAACCTTCGTGGACGTCAGATCACTAAGCTATCACCAATGCTCAACGAGCACTTCGAACAAAGAAGCTTAGCAAGTCTTTTTAGAAGCGTTGGGATGCAAAATATCAAAAGTACATAACCAAAAAGAGACAAGGAACTGTATCCATAAATCGTGCCCTTAATTCCACAACAGTAATGGCATGTAAACACCTCAACGAATTAGCTGAAGAACTTATAGAATGTCATATCTTCATTGATGCAAATCAATTAGAAACAGGTGTATGGCAGGGATATATAGATACCACTAGAATTTACAATCATGATGAAACTCCCCAGTTTGTAAACTATGGAGTTAATGGTACTCCAAATGGTTTAGTGTATGCTGGAAGAGGGGAAAGTTGTCAAAAGATGATAAGAGAAAATAGAGAGTGCGTAACTATACATACTTTTGTTTCCTTTGGAGGAGATATAGCAATGCGCCAAATCATATTCAAGGGAAAAGGGATTAGTGCCCACATGGCTCCAAAAGAAGCAATTATACGTATTCCAAATCTTCTAATCTCCACAAATGAGAGTGGAAGTCAGGATCACAGTTCACTTCTAAGTGTATACCAAATGTTTGACCAATTTTTAGAAAAAAACAATATAAAACGGCCTGTTTTTGTCCTATCAGATGGTCACTCTTCAAGATTTGACAGTGATGTATTTACATTCCTAAGAAGTAAAAATATTAGACTTTTCATCACTCCACCTGATACAACTGGCGTTACCCAGCTCCTTGATTAAATCAATCAGAAATTGTACTCTGAGTACAGAAGTACTAAATCTGTACTTTATTCTCCGTTTATGACAATTAACAGAGAAAATTTCATGAATATACTTGCAGAGTTATGGCAAGAGTGGGCACCAAAACAAACAATCATAAATGCAGATAAAAAAGTTGGCATTTCAAGCGAAGGACTTAGTGTTAAGTGGATGCAGGAAGATAAATTTTTACTAGCTGAGCTGTGTATTCATGAAAATACCGAAAAAGATCATATATCAACAGCAGTAACAGTTTCATCTCCAAAAGATGTTCGCTGTGGCTAAGCAAGATATTGGAAACATAAATACGAAAGTGCCATGGAAGCTTTTTAAACAATATCTGATAAATCAATATCACTGGAAGAAATACCTAACTTGTTGCCTGTAACCAAAGTAACACCTAAATTGAAAAAAAAAAAATGTTAGAGTTTCCCAGGTTCACGGCTCAATGGAGGGGAAAAAAATATTGGAAACGGTTTCTTTAATCAAGGAAGACAAAGCCAAAAAGGAGAAAGCAAATAAAGAAAGGAAATCCAAGCTACAACAACAAATTGAGGCATTCTATAAAAGTAAGGAAGAGTGTACATGTGGAAAGAATGTTTGCGCAACAAATAAACTTCGAGAATGCTCGTGTTGCCATAATGTTTTGAAATCTACATGTAGTATAGCATCATGCCGAGGTAAAACAGGCTTAAAACCAAATATGATCAAACCCTTTTGTGAAATAGGACCCAAAAAATGCCTTCACTTTGAGTCTGATGAAGATAACATTGAAAACTTCATTCCTATAACTGATTTTATCTAGAACACAACCTAGCGTTCTCTATTCGCCTCTTTTTGAATTAAAGTTTTTACCTGGATCTTATTTTTATACTTTTTGTTCATTACATTTTTTTTAAGTTGATTATTGGTATAAAAAAAAAAATGATAAAAAGTAATAACTTAAGTTTGTTATATAGTTTTTGATTTGGTACCTCAAAACGTTAGGTGCAGCACCTCAAAATGCTAGGTATTTAAAAATGCGATTTTAAGAAAATTGGATTTATTCTGCGCACGCATCTTTTTAGCACTGTTTTTGGAGTCTTAAGGCAACATTTCTGATAAGGTTCCGCAAACTTATTTTCAGAAGGGATTGAAATATTTAAAATTATTTTAAAAAAATAAGTTTATTGCTTATAGACTATTTTCAACGTTTTCGTTATTTAGATTATTTTGTAAGGATTTTATGAAATATTTTTTTGTTTATGATTTAACATTATATTCTTTAATCAGATTATTCAACGCTTTTAGAATTTAATTAAAAAAATTGAGTTCTATGTTGGTTTAATTCAAACCTGACATTCTGAGGTCCCACTGCATTCTGAGGTCCTTTTACCTGTAGTGAAAACAGGTTTTTAAATATATTCATCAGGTTTTTAAATTTATTTATATATTTTTAAATATATTTATATATAAAAATATATATAATCTCACCATAAGAAATTCTAATTTCTTTTAATGAGATTTAGATTTTTTAATGGCAAAAATGAAAAACTTGATTATTAAACTCAGTTCTTTGAAGTTTTACTAAATAATTAAAGTAATTAAGCGAATTTTGGTACCGGCCGTGCGTAAGACTGAGCCATAGCCGAGATGTTAAAAAGCCTCTTTATTTAGTAAATGTTCCTTTTTTTTTTTTCTATTTATTTATTAAGTAAATATGCTTTTTATCTTTTTTTATGGAGAACTCAATTTTTTAGTTTAGCATAATTTCTAGCTCTGGATTTTGTTTGTTTATTCGTTGAAAAACGCGATAACATGGAAACTGTTTTCTCCCAGTTTTTTAACTTGTGCGTGTTTAAATTAAAGAAGTGGTATCAACTCAACTCAGAAACGATGATTTGTAATTAAAAAATGGCACGGTGAAGGGTGGCTCAAACCATGGAACTGTATATACAAATAAATATTTAAAAAAATTGAAGCTTTACTACTTACCACAATAAATAGCGAACACTGAGAAAAAATAATTTATTACTTCAAACATTGTTGAAATTAAAAAGATTCTTATTAAATTTTACTTTTAAGTGTTAATTACAAATATTTTTCCTGAAAGAAATTTTTGAGTCTGTTAAAGTTTAATAAACCAATAACAATACCACATATATTTTCATTCGAATCAAAAAACCCGTATTGAGTATTTCTAAGCGGGATTTCTACCATGATAAACTTAAGGATTCTTTCTCTTCTCAGCATTTAACAGCGAAGACATAAATAATGAAATAGTCTCTGTTTAGGCTCTAATTATTATATGTTACATAATTTTAGTATTAGTAATTCATCAATAAATATCTTTTAAAAGATTCGCAAACATTTTTGAAACTTGAATAAAGTTTAATAATGCTAATGATTGTTTATTTTTAATGAAATTCCATAAACATCTCTAAAAGTTGAAAAAAACTTGTTACTGTAAACTTGTTACTGTAACCTTCCTTAATGCTTTGTTACTTAATGAGCCCACCTTATATTTCTAAAAGCATTTTTCTAATTTGAAGTTTTAATTCAAACTCATATTGCTAGAAACAACCAATTTAACCAACCTTAATACGGCGCGATCGGAAAAGGGAGGTGGTAAAAGAGAGCACGAACTGGGGAACAATAAGCCCGTATTTTTTAACTGTTGTATAAAAAACTATCGAGAAATTTTTTTCATATTTACTCATAAATCTTCAAGCAACAAACGTAAACTGCATATCATTTTTACTGAGTTTGTTAAGTAAATTCGTGCTAGATTTGTGCCTTTATACTTAGCAAACTCTCCATATTTGGTGAATGCATGAACTCCAACCAGTCCTTTCGTAAATTTATTCAATGATTGTGTGTTATAGTTTTTTATTTGACGCGATCTTGCCATATATATATTTCTTTCTTTATGCATGTTTTCGATAAAACAAAAAGATGAGCATTTTCTTATGCCTAAATTAATTGCGCATCTTACGACATTAACGTAAAATTTTTGAGTACAAGTTTATTTGATCTTATTTTGCAGATTTTCTGAATTTTTATCTTTTTTGAAGATTTTGATTCAGTACATAACTCAGGGGCGTGTCTAGGGGATGTCTGCTACGTCGCTGGACATACCCAAAATATGTATATATACATATTTTTTCACAACTTCAATATTTCGTTAAGTAAATATGATGCGTCGGTAGATAAAAGCAAACAGAGCGAATAATTATAATAAACTAAAGCAATAATTAAGCAAACTATACAAGGTTAACTGTTCGAACGGATGGTAAGAAGTTATTAATCCGGGATAACAGTTAGATTTACGGTTTAGTATTTTATTATACGCCAAGTTAGAATTATTTTGTTCTATCTCCAAGTTTAAATGTTGGGAGAAAGTTTTTGATTTTTTTCTTAAAGTAAATTTCTTTAAAAATTAAGACTAAGTATTATTTAAATACTTAGTCTTAATTTTTAAAGAAATAATAACTTATGCTTTAAATAATTTATGTTTAAACAAATTAGAAAAAAACTTGTAAAATAGAGCGCATTTTAGAAGTAATCATTACTTACTAAAATTAATAACTCATTTTCTCCCAACTTTTAAAATAGGAGATAGAATTAAATAATTCTAACCTCGCGCATAGTGATTTTCAAATCAAGAACGGTCTAAAGTTTATTAAAAAAAAAAAAAAACGATTTATATATTTAAACGGAGGTTGTTTTAATTTTTGACTTAAACAAATTAATAAGAAACTTGAATGGACATACCTTTTTTTATTAAGTTATAAGGTACTTCATTTTTTAAATATTTTCTTTTGTTAATTTAAAAAAAATAAAAGTAATTATTTCTTAGAGAACAAATTCCGGACTTCCCTTTTCAATTACACCCTGAGTAAAGTTTTAGTCAAATTCTATTGATATTTATCATCAGGAGGAGAAGACTGTAATTAACAACAAGCATATATTAAAATATATCAATGGACATCCCCAACTATTTTATACAAAGCTGTGTATCTTTTTAATTACTTGCATTTTAAAAAATATAAAAAGAAAGAAAGGGTTTTAAACATTAAAAATAAAATTTGGACTTCCCTCAGTACATACACCCTGTTTAGTGAGTATTTATTAAACATTTCTTAAACATAAAGTTTAGACAGTTTTTCAACAATTTTTTTTTGCTTCATATAAGAATAGGTCGTGTGTAATTGTTAAGCGTTGGTGCTGACTATGGTTATCATCATTTTCTTCTAAAAATAGATAGCGTGCGAAGCGATGATGTTTGATAATGGTTAGCATCATGTGCGATAAAATATCGGGCGATTGCTAAGCCGTCTTACCTCATATATGCGTTTGTGAATGAGGAAGGGGGGGGAGGGGGATGCTAAAATTTAACTTTTTTTTTTTTTTTTTTTGGGGGGGGGGGGGGTTAAAACTGCGACTTACCCAAAAAAATTCCTGTACACGCCCCTGGTTTAACTATTATTCTATGTACTTTCTCGTATGAGTTTTTTAATTTGAATTTAATGAAAATGCATTCACTTTAACAAAGTTTTTTAACGCTTACTTTTTAAAATCTTTAAAACTAAATTATGTAATATATTACAATTCTAAAACAGGAAAAACCACATAATACAGATTATGTATTTAAAAAAACGATGTTTTTTTAATCTTTTTAGGTTGCAGAAAACTTAGATAATATTGGTGAGAATGGGAATATATTTGTATTCTTAAAACAAACTATTGATCAGCTTCAACTTCATGAATCGCTTCAGTTAAAATTCATTTTCTCTATGTCCTATACAACAAACATTCACTTTTTTAAAGTGAATGTTTGTTGTTTCTTGTTACAAAATTATTAATTTAAATATTTTGAATACTTTTCAAAGTTACATTTTAAATATTTGTGTATAGTAAATTTTTGGGAGTCTGGTACATTAGTTGTATCATTTGATGCACTGTTTGGACTGGTAAGAAAATTTTTGTCTGGGAAAAGTCATTATGAACTAGTTCTTAAAAATCTTTATCTGATGGATCAATCAATTGTATATGAATTTGTTGTTAGTTATAACCAGGCTTGTGGAGCCGCAAGTTTTTTTCACGGCTCGGCTCCGGCTCCGGCTCCAAAGAAATGTCTGGCTCCCGGCTTGGCTCCGGCTCTATATTAAACTATTTTTCATCTTTGACCTAATAAGTTAAATTTAAATTTTGAATGAAAATTAAAAATATTTAGGCTTGTTTCCCAAGTTGCATAAAAACTACACCTATTAGTTTTTATCCAACCCTCATTTTTAAAATGTGAATCCATTACTACCTCATATTTATATTGTAAAAAATGGTTTTGGGCAAAAAGGAAAATAAAATATTCTATCAATATCAATTTTTTGCTTTATTATCATTGTATTTCAAACCCAAAATTAAATTTCAAACAAGTCAAATGTATTCGTTATTTGTCCTAACAAATACCAAATCATCTCAATAAGATCCAATGTCATATGGCTTCTTTGGTCTGGTGTCAGAAATTTGAGTGCTGAAAACACCCGCTCAACACTAACTTACGTCATTGAAAGCGCTGTGACAATTTCGCACGATGATTGTATAATCGAATCGAAAAACTCTTTTTCTTCCAGAGGTTTTTTGCACATCAAGGTTTCCTTTTTGTTTCAAAAGGTCGTGCGCTAGTTTAGGTAGACTTCGAAGTGCGCCTTTAAATTCTCTCTCCTCAATCCCAATGTTCTGAATAGATCCTTGATCAGATTGCTGACTCTTTTTTTTTTTCTTGCCTGCTCCATTCTCTTAAAAATTTTCTTTTTCGGAGACAAGCCTTTCATTTTCTCATCCAAACTCACGGTAGAAAAAGTTTCACAATCTCCCTCCAATTTATGAAAATCAAACTTTTGCTTATTAATCTTTTTTTGAACCAACCAGAGAGTGTTCTCAGCAACTATCTAAAATTTTTAAAAAGATAGCAAAATAAATTTGCTTTAAAAAACTCTAAAATAATAAATTTATTTTCAATTTCTAATCAAAGTAATCAAAAGTAAAATCTTTTGATCAAAGTTTAAAAAACGTTCTCACTAAATAAATGATCAGAAAAAATAAAAAACGTTCTCACTAAATAAATGATCAGAAAAAATACCTGTTGTTCTTCGTTTAGAAGACATTGATAGTGTAAGTCTGCAAATACCGCTGCACAGAATAAAGGATTACTCATTAGGATTGCTTCCCTAGTTTCCATAGAGTGTTTTATGGGTTTAGCAAAAACAGATTTCTTAAAATCACCCTCTTATTTTAACAGTTCCCAAACATAGACAAAGTGTCCTGGCGTGAGATCCTCAAACTGAAAGATTTGAATAGCAATAGCAGGTTTTTCAAGAATACTTTGTAATTCCTTTATTTGTTTCAACTGATATGGCTGCACTGCAAAACTCCCTTTTGGATATTTTCCTTCCAGCTCTTTAACAACATCACGTAATTCTAAGAGACGCTTAAGCATTTTAAATGTACTCGAGCATCTAGTTACATTTTCTATATTTGCCAACTATATTATAAAACATGTTTTATTCTTGAAATATAACAAATAAACATATTTATTAGTTTGTATAAAAAGTTTAGAAAATTACTTTAAAAGGTCTTGTAATTTTGCAAATATCTATAGCAATTGGAGCACGATAAGCTTTTGCAGCTTTACGAGTACGCTCAAGTATTACTTTGATTTCCGATTCTTTCATTGCATCGGTGACAGCAAGTTGAAGGGTGTGTGCACCACAACGTTGAAGATAAACAGTGTTCATACTTTTGGAGATTTTGTCAAAGTAACTATCATGCTGCTGTTCACAGAATTCAGAACCCTCAGTTTCACTACTTGCATCTTCAATAGTCTGTTCTTCTGTAATATCATATCCGCCTTCATCATGATCTTCACTACGTAGTGTTTCTATAATCTTGTTTATCTCAATTGTCTTGCCATAATCATTCACCATTTTAATAATGTTAGACCCATTGTCAGTACTAATTCCAAGGATTTGTTCTTTTCGGATGCCAAACTTATCAAGTATGTTTTCAAGTGCATTTTGAATATCTTCAGCTTTGTGTCTGGCATGTATGTCGATGACTACTAATGTTTTGATTAATATTTTGCCGCTAGAGAAAAATTGAGTATTGACTCCAAGAAAGCTTCGCCGATGTCTTGATGCTCCATCAAATTTTAGGAAAATTCGTTTTCCATTCAAATCGCTTCTCAAATCAGAACTCATTTATTCAGCTTAAGTCTGAATTTCCTGACGCATATTTTCACAACTGATCTTTATGCCAAATTTTTTTGCCAAATCTCGGGTCAAAATTTCTATTCCATCTCCGCTAAAAATATTAAACGAAGCTCCATTTTGAAGTACTAACATATTTAAAGCCTTCATTATTGTTATATTAACTTTGTTAAAAAAATTGTCAATTATCTTTTTTTTTTTCGGCCACCAAAAAATAGAGAATCTCCATTTCTTGACAAAGTAACTTCGGATACATTTATATTCCTTTTTTGTTCAGCTTTTTTCTTTTCTTGCTCCTGAACAATTTTATGATGAAGTACTCCGTGGGTCTTCTTAATATGACGTTTCATATTTGAGGTTGGTTTTTTTACTCGTTTTCCATCCATTAGCATTTTAATTTGCGCACCACAAATTTTTTTAGTTTCATTCTCCTCAACAAGAATCTGGCAAATATATGCTTTTTCTTTTTCACTGAAGGAAAAGAATTTCAATTCAACCTCGAACATATCTTCGTTTACAACCGCGGTGTTTTTAGTCACATCAGTCATGTTAAATGTATATTAACAACTTTTTAAACAAAATGCTAAAATGGAAAAATTAAACTTGAAAAATATAATCCTAATTCGGATTTATTCAGACCAACAACAAGATAAATCTGCAATTAAACTAATTGAACCTTTTAAATAAAAAGTTTTTAATTAATGTTGCTTTATTAGGTTTTAAAATAAGTTACCTTAACTACTAACCAGAAATGAGGATTATTTAAACAAAATATCGCGGAACATATTCTGATTAAAACTTTTGATTTATTAATTCTTCACTTAAATTGCAATATATAAATTTATGTTTACATGTATTTTAATAATAACAGTGTAAAGGTTTCGCGCCAGTTTTTTTTTTTACAAGTTTCAACTTTTTTAATTGGTTGCTATTTTTTAAAATTACTTATAAAACGTGCGTACATTAGAAAGAGTCATAGCGTACTTTATAACAGGCCTATTCACCGTACCGATGACATCATAAACTGGAGGCGAGTTTTTTTGAACAGAAAAAAATAAACACCTTGTTCTTTTTTTTTTTTTTTTTTTAATCAACAATACGCAATAAAATACAATATATTTTTATCAACAATACACAATAAAATACAATATATTTTTATTAACAATATGCAGTAAAATACAATATATGCAGTAATATATATAGTATTTCACTGCATAATGTTAATTTTATTATCAATTTATATATTTCAGGCACCACAAGAAAAGATTTTCTTTGTTGGCCTGTGTTATTAAATACTGAGTTTCAAAATTTAATAGTTTTTAAAATATATATTTGAAAGTATAACCCCATAGTTTCTGTTCATATTTAGCTGGTATGATTCAGAAATAAGCATCATTAGATTGCACAAAGAAAAAATACATGCATTATCAGCTACTTCACGAAGCATTATGCAGCAATATAATACCCATTGACATAACAAATCACCAGGCACTGATAATCCCCCACAATTGATTTTCTCAGTAAAATCTCTGGATTTCTCATATCAAAAATATGAGTCATCTGAATCTTTATCATTTCTGACAATATATCCGGCTATGTAAATCAGAATAATTTTGACATCTATAGATAATATTTTTTCTAATTCGCAAGTTATCAAATATCAAACACTTAAATTTGAATCAACTTCACACACAGGAAGCATTTTACATAAAAATTAGGGTCCACCAAACAAAGTTACTACCATAAAGCTTAAAGCAGTATTAGCAAGAACACTTGGGTTTTCAACTGCTTTTCCAAAAACTATTCTCCCATGGTACTGCTACATAGTCTTAACATAAACTTTATCTAATAAAAGAATATAACTTTTATGTCTAATATCTGTTAAACTTGAAAAACCTTTTTGTAGATAAATATCCTCATGAAAAATAATGACACACCAATGTGATTAAAAAACTGAAAATCAATACTTGATTCTGTTTTAGTATGAAATAGTATATCAACTCCATTAAAGTTGTAGTTTTCTATGTTTGTTTTCAGATCATTAAACGATTTTATAACATCTTTAAAATTGAACTCAGACAGTTCATCAGGTTGAAAATTTCTAGTTTCTGAATGAAGTCTTGAAGTAGTTCTGGGACAAGCAGATGACTTAGGAATAAAACTTGGTTTTACACACGTAAACATAGATGGAGGATCACTTGGTTTTTCTTTGCCATAATCTTTTGTTGAAACGTATCCAACAGGCCAATGTCTTTCACAAACAATATTGACTCTTGGTATAACAGCCAACTACTTTTTTCTTTCTTCTGGTGTTCGAGGAAGGTCAAAAGTTTTTTCTTTGGAGCTTTTATCATAATTTCCGTTGCAATTTGTGGCACAGAATTTAGGACCCATATTTATTATAAATATTATTGAACACTTAAAAATTTTGACTAAATAATTTAGCAAGACCTTTAACTCTTCACAAGTATCAAAATTTGGAAATACAAAATGTTCGCCTCCGGTTTTTGACGTCATCCGAACGGTGAATAGGCCTGTTGTAAAGTACGCCATGGAAAGAGTATAACAATTACAAATAACAACTTATAAACTTGCTCGTCGGAATTTTTTTTTAAAATAAGAATAATAACAATAATAAACGTAAAATGATACCTAAAACTAAAACAAAGTTTCTTGTTACCTGAAACGTTTTATGTTAAAAGATTTCACTTGTTTTGCTTCATTTTGCCCAATATTCTATTAATGCAGATTATATACCCATGTCTAAGTTTCAGATTATATACCCATGTCTACTATTACTACTACTACTACTACTACTACTACTACTACTACTACTACTACTACTACTACTACTACTACTACTACTACTACTACTACTACTACTACTACTACTACTACTACTACTACTACTACTACTACTACTACTACTACTACTACTACTACTACTACTACTACTACTACTACTACTACTACTACTACTACTACTACTACTACTACTACTACTACTACTACTACTACTACTACTACTACTACTACTACTACTACTACTACTACTACTACTACTACTACTACTACTACTACTACTACTACTACTACTACTACTACTACTACTACTACTACTACTACTACTACTACTACTACTACTACTACTACTACTACTACTACTACTACTACTACTACTACTACTACTACTACTACTACTACTACTACTACTACTACTACTACTACTACTACTACTACTACTACTACTACTACTACTACTACTACTACTACTACTACTACTACTACTACTACTACTACTACTACTACTACTACTACTACTACTACTACTACTACTACTACTACTACTACTAATACTACTACTAGTACTACTACTACTACATAATATTATAACTATGATTATTATTATCATAATAATAATAGTAATCTATAATATAATAGGTACAGAATTGCTTAATGTTTAATGTTTAATGTTTAACGTCGTTTCGTCATTAGTTACTAGGCTTTGAAAGAGCACGTTCTCAAAATGCACGCGGCCATTGGAGAAAGATCCATGAAGCGAGTTAAAACTTTTTTCCTTTTGGAATTTAATTATTAGTTAAGATATATTACATAAAGAATCATATTAAGATAAATAATCATCGCTAAGATCATATTATAATTGAAGTAAGTATATGAAATAGTTATATATACATTTTTATAAGATAAAGTAGAAAGGATTTAAATTTTTATTAGATAAAGTAGAAAGGATTTAAAGTAGAATGGATTTTTATTTTTTTAATCGTTTATATTTTGTTTGTTTTAGTTTTTTTTTTAGTAGTTTTATTTTTATTATTTTAGTTATCAGAAGGAAAATAGGGGTATGGATGTTATTTAAAGTTATACTGATGCTGTTTCCATAAAATTGTTATTTTTACTTTGAAATTTCTGTGATGCTATTAACTATTTTTGTTCATTTTTAGAAAATTTAGAAAAGAAAAATTAAGACTTTGTGCCAACACTGACAACGCATGTCACATGTATGTAAAGGTTAAATGTTGTTATGAAGATTACAGTTCTTATGAAGATTACAGTCTTATGTAAAGAGAATTGTTTGTAAATATATATTTTGTATCTTTTTAAATTTTCTTGTGTCATTTTTAGAATTTTTGTTTGCACACGTTTATTGTTTGCACACGTTTAGTGTTTGCATATATGCTTTTTTGATATGTATGTGTGTGTGGTAATAAGTGCTTTATAGTTGTTTTATCAATGTGTTTTTATAATAATGTAAAGTGCTTTTTTATTGTTTGTGTATGTGTTAATATGTGTTACATAATTGTTTTAAAAAGGGGTTTAAATATTTATATAAGGTATTTATTTATTTTAGTATAAATTTAACCTTATATACATATTTAAACACATTTATTGTGCTTGTAGTTTGTACATATGTTTATATTATGTTCTTTCCGTGTTTTTAAAGTGCTGTGACTTGGTAAACATCTACCTGAAAATCAATTATTGTATTTTAGAGAAGGAGCAGAACAAATGGCTTTAGATCGTGCAGCTCAACGTGATACGCACCTAACGGTGTAGTTTAAGTTAAATACTGAAAATGAAAGAGCACATTGCAATTCTTATGTAGACATTCCTTATCACTTTATATTTGATGATAAACATTGTAAATGGAAGGTTAGATAAAGGGGTGGTAATAAGGTGATAATAAGAATGTATAAAGTTAATCCAACTGGAGAATTGTTTTTTCTTAGACTGTTACTTTTGCAAGCAAAAGGAGCAACATCTTCGGAGGATGTGCATACTGTTAATGGTATTGTCCTTGAAACGTTTTGTGAAGCATGTGTTTTGAAATGTCTGTTGCAAGATGACACTGAATGGCAGAATACTCTTTCTGAGGCGGTTTTAACACATGCCAAAGAAAATTAGACAGTTGTTTTCAATTATTTTGACCTTTTGTGAACCTGACAATCCTTTACATCTCTGGAATACATACAAATTTTTTATGATGGAAGATTTCATTCACCACTCAATCCCACTTCTAATAGCTGAACAAGCTACTCTTCATCAAATAGAAAAGTTTCCATGTTTTCAATGTGATGTGATTTGGCATTATATTGAGCAAGATTGATAACCTTGCCAGCCACGCAATGTACTTATAGAAGAGTTGTGACTTGGCAGCATTTAGTGCCAGGCGGAGTTACTGCTTTGGAGCTAGGTTGTGTTGTCTAGCCTTTTTTAATTATTCTCAACAAAAAAAATATAATAATGTCTGTTAATGTGTAGCGTAATGTGTATGAGAGTATGCAACCTTGATCTTTAAATCTAGGGTGTTTTCATGTCCTAAATTTGAAGTAATTGAATAACTAATATTGAACATAAAAACAAATATACTTTTATGTATTTATATGTTTAGTAAAAAGATAGATATAGTTAACTTTAAAATGGTTTTCTAATTTTGCCTTTCATGTTTTAATTTGGTTTGTTATCTTCACTGGATTTTAGGATCAAGGATGTAAACATTCTATTGTTATGTGTTATTGTTGTGATGTTTTGTGTTGGTATTCATTTTTAACAATAGACACCTTCATGTTGGTGACTATTGTAAAAAATGAATAATAGGTTGTTTCATTATTGGTACTAACTGCTTTTATTTATTTACTGAAAGCCAAGACAACATGCTAAAAATGCAATTTATATCTTAAATTGGTTTTTTTATGTGTGTGTATATATAGTATTGTTAATCCTTTTGTACTTCGAAACAGATTTTATTGTTACATTTTCGATAAATGTTTATATTAACTACCATGTCAAAATGGGTTACTATAAATAGGTAAATCGATTTTCAGTTTTTATGTGTTGTTTTATTATTTTTTGTTGTAATTATAGTATCATAATTCCATTTTTTTTTTCTTTAGGATTTACGATTGACGCATTTATACAATTTATAAAAAGAAACCTGATTACCTCTTATTGTAAATTTTGGTCAGTTAAAATGATATAAATGTATGCAATTAGTTCAATTTTTTTAAAGTTTTCTCTATTTTAAGCCTAATAATTTGCTGTACTAATTTAGGGAATCTTTTTAAATGGGTGGTTAATATTGTAGTTTAGCGCATTTTTCAAAAATCGAGTTACTTAAACTTTATAAGATTTTAAACTAATTAGTTAGCTTAGTTTGCATTTGCAACACTTTTGAGGAAAGAAAAAATTTTTATATATGTTAAATTATTATAAATATTAAAAAGAAAAAATTCTTATACACGTAAATCATTGTTTTACATTTCATTATTCTGGTAAAAGGTCTTCATCAAAAACTTGACTACTCTTAATAAAAGTAACTATTCTCCTGACCACCATTAAGGCAAAAACGGGGAAGGGAGGTCCTTTATTAGTGTCAAAATATTTAAGAGAATTAATTTCGAGTAACAAAAGGAATTTTTAGTAAATGGTAGTAAATTACCGCTTACTAAAAGCTATTGAAACAGAGGACATATATATAAAAATGGTCAGATTAGTGCCATATATAGTTATGGTCAGTTACTTTTAATAAATTTATTTGGTGGTGTGCATTTAACGTTTTAAAGAAAATTTCCTGTTGTAAAGAAAAACGTATCAAGGGGATACCAAAAAATTAATAAATCATGTATAATTTACGTTCGCTTAATATTAATCCTACTAATTAAAGTTCATGTTATAAAAAATATAACAAGAATATAGCCTTATTTTTTCGTCAATTTAAAGCATGATAAAGTGTTATTTTGTGTTAGTAATTAAAAACATATTGTGTTGAACTTAGTATCGAGGAAAATGGTTCTGCCTTACACTGATATGATCTATGTCAGTTGTGAATTACTCAATGTTAAATAATTGGTAAATTGTTTTACCTCCGCATACTTTTCATTTTAATTTTACAGATGGTTCAATTTTTTTAATTTGAAGGGGTTTTTCTAAAAGGTTATTAGTTAAGGTTTCGCAACTTTAAATTGTGGAAAACAGCCGCTATAAATTAACAGACCGACCATAACCCGTATTACGGGTTGCTTATTGCTAGTAACTATAATTATTACTATTATTATCATTATTATTATCAGTATTATTATCATTATCATTATTATTCTCGTTATTATTATCATTATTATTATTATTACTATTACTATTATTATTATTATTATTATTAATATTATTATTATTATTTATATTATTATTATTATTATTATTATTATTATCATTATTATTATTATTATTATCATTATTATTATTATTATTATTATTTATATTATTATTGTTATTATTATTAATATTTTTATTGTTATTGTTATTATTATTATTATTATTATTTTTATTATTATTATTATTATTATTATTATTATTATTATTATTATTTATATTATTATTATTATTATTATTATTATTATTATTATTATTATTATTATTATTATTATTATTATTGTTATTATTATTATTATTATTATTTTTGTTATTATTATTATTATTATTATTTTTATTATTATTATTATTATTATTATTATTATTATTATTATTATTATTTATATTATTATTATTATTATTATTATTATTATTATTATTATTATTATTATTATTATTATTATTATTGTTATTATTATTATTATTATTATTTTTATTATTATTATTATTATTATTATTATTATTATTATTATTATTATTATTATTATTATTATTATTATTATTATTATTATTATTATTATTATTATTATTTAGATTATTATTATTATTATTATTATTATCATTATTATGATTGTTTTTATTATTATTGTTTTTGTTATTATCATATATTGATATATATGATAATAACAAAAACAATAATACATTGTTTAGTTAGAGATTTTTTTATTGTCTTTTTGAATAGTTTCAAAAATATTTTATGCAAATATTTTACCAATGTTTGTATTTTCTGCCCTCTTGTGTTCCATTTAAAAAGTCATTTTGAAAGTGAACTCAAGGAAATATCAAGAAGAGAAGAAGTTACTTGTTCCTTTATTTTTTTGGAAACTGTAGAAAGAAAAAAATGCTGTCAGCAAAATTTGTGCTGGTCTTAAAAGGTGAATGTTTGTGGGGTTTACCTTAAGCAATTTTACAGAAGCATGTTTGACATAGAATTAGTGTTAAACTTGTTCCCTTTTTCATACATTTATTTAGAAAATCTATTTCTTCCAATACTGCATATACTGCATAATATTGAGCAATCTCTAGAGATAGCTAAATTAGCATTTTTTCATTTTAGAGCAATTTTATCCGCGATACATTCATCAGCTTTACAGAGATTTAAGTTTTTCTTACAACCAGGGCACAATCCTGTAGGTTAGGCTAAGTATTTCAGTCTTAAAGAAAATTTGAACAAGAACTTCCGAACTTTTATTAACTAGAATGCATTTGTCGTACTTTTCAAGACAGCAGTAGCAAATGATGTTTTGAAAAAGTACATAATCTCGTTTAAATTAACACTTTCCATTCTCTTTGGAGAACTGAGGAGCCTTAGTATTTAACATATTATATATCTACGATGAAAGAAAAATTTAAAATATTTGATCAAAAATATAACCACCTTTTTTAACAAATGCTTTTTGACCAACTTAGAGAGAATTTAGAGCATTCTAATCATGTTTATGTATAAATACAAACCTAAAGACCTTAAGAAGTTGGTATATGAGCAGTTATTTCTTGACAAACTGCACCTTTCCTTCAATATATTTAGTTTTTTTAATATAAAAAAAAGACTTTTCGACAATTTTTTTTGTCAACTTTTTGAAAATGTGATTTTTATAAAGATGGAAATGAAGTGTCCAGATAACCCTCCTTTTTTTATTAACTTTTTTGTTGTACTCTGAGTGTAAACGTAAACTTTAAATTTCTAATCTGTGCAGCTTTTGACGGTATTTTTACAAAGAATAACAGACCCCTTAAATTAAAAAAGATGATAAAAAACCCAAAAATTATTTATTCAAGTATTTTACACAATAGAGCCTTTTTCCCCTTCTCTTGCAGAAATTTTGTTCGGAAAACTATTGCTTTTACAAAGTATACCACAAAATTTATTTAAACTAATGGAAATTTTACTTATGGATATTATAAATAAATATTTTAATGCGTTTTATGAAAAAAAAAAATAACGAAAATAAATCTCATCAGATTTTAAGTAATGTAGATGCTTGCTTCATAAGAGTGTATTGCATGTATTAAAAAAACGGTTATAAAAAATTGTAGAAAAAACTAACAACTTTTAGATATATTTATCAAATTTTTCTAGGGAAGAAGGGGAAGCATTAGAACAGGGTGAGCATTGGTGCACAGGAAAATAATTAGCTTTTTTAAATCAATTTTAAATTTTGAATGCAGATACAAAATATTGTTTATAATCACTTCTTCTACAGAAAATATTTTATGTTTTAAGCATTTGTTACCTGTAAATTTACCTTTTGTTTATTTTTTATCACGTTTAACTGTATGGTAAAGTTATTACTTTTTTGAATGTTTATTAATGTTTAAAAAAGAAAAAAAATTTAAAAATGAAAAGTTTTTTGTTACATAAAAAAAAAATTCACTTTGAAGTACCCACTGGTAATGGATGAGGATTGGTACATTTTAATCGGAAAGCAAATCTTAATCAGATAATAATTTTGCTGGAGCACACTGGATTAATAGATTCATGAGAAGGCACCTACCACTTGGTTTACACAAACCTGAAAACGCAAACCGATCATGAGCAACATGCCTCAATCAGGTTGATGCATCTAAATTTTTTGTAAACTATGAACAAGCATTGCGAAAACATAAAATTCTACCCGCGTTTTTTATAGAGATAAAACCGCGTTTTTTAAATAATGATGAAACCGCGTTTTTAATATAGATAAAACTGCGTTTTTAATATAGATGAAACCGCGTTTTTTACATTGATGAAACGGGAGTATTAACTGTAATGCAAACTCCTCAATTGTTCCTCGCTTGCTCCTAAAAGAATAAAACTTCTCAATTGCTCCTAAGGGGACAAAACAGTTAATAAAAGCTGTATCTGCAGAACAATGAAAAATGATCATATTTTGTGCCATAGTTGGAGCAACTAACAGCACATTCCCACCAGCTTTTATAATTCCTTGAGTTCGCTTTAAAAAACAATTTTTAAATGGAGCACCAGAGAGTGGATTAGGATTAGCAAGACCTTCTGGGGGGTTTTTTACAATGTGAAATAACTTCTTGTGTGCGTTTTTTTCTTTTTCATGTTTACATTTTTTTGATATGTTTATAAAATATTTGGTTGGTTTTTAAAATATGTTTTAATTTTCATTAAAGTTGCACGTTTTTGTTTTGATGAAACTTTTTAAGGTTTTAATGTAAACACGTTGTGTACCAATGCTCCCAAAAATGGGTACTAATGCTCCACATTTAAGGAAGTATTAGTACAAAAAAAAAATGTTTAGAAAATTCAAAAGCATTGTACTTAACCATTAATATATTAGAATATAAATAATAACAAATTATATTAAAATGTTGGAAACACATTTATAAACAGCGAAAAATTTTGTCACTGTTGAGACGTTTGACAATGCTTTTACGGCGGACGGTTCTTGATGCGTTGGTGTCGTGCGATTTAAGTGACTCGAGAGTCCAGAGGAATTATTATTCGTCCCCTGCAATTGGCGTTGTGCGTTGCATGGGCTTGCCAGAATGCATTTAGCAGCAAGAGATTGAACAGATTCTCTTTTCTTGTGTGGTTCAGGTCGATTGTTCTTCGTTGGTGTGAGCTTCGTGTTAATACCGCACCGAGACGTAGTCCCTGTTCCCTATTAGAATTGTCACTGACGGGCAAACTGAATGAGCGCAGAGAGCTGCACAAACGTTTGCGGTTGCGACGACTCTGCTGTTAAACACATTGGTTTACGAACGAATACGCCAAAACGAAGAGGCGCTCATCCGCTTTCATTGTTTAGTCCGCTATTTGTCAAAGAGCGACAGCTTCGCCGCACGCTCTTGACGATAGTTACCAGGTTGATCCTGCCAGTAGTCATATGTTTGTCTCAAAGATTAAGCCATGCATGTCCTAGTATAAACTTTTGTACTGTGAAACTGCAAATGGCTCATTAAATCAGTTATCGTTTATTTGATTGTACTTTACTACATGGATACCTGTGGTAATTCTAGAGCTAATACATGTGAAAAATTCCGACTTCACGGATGGGATGTATTTATTTGCATTTGGGGGAACTATGGCAACTGATGGAAGGGCAACTTTTGGTCAATTCTGGGGTCAGTCACACCAGTTTTTGGCAGCTAAAGTTTTGTGAGAGGAAAGTGTTCGCCTCACGAATATACTGTAGTAAATCCACGCATATCCGTAGCGCAACTAGTTACTTAGGCAACTACGGCTAATGCATAGTAGGACTCCAGGGTTAAGGATAATAAAAATCTTACCCAAAAGTAAGCTGTTGGGCTAACAACCCATTAGTGCTGATGGACATTTTGACTCGTTGCAGCAGCTAAAAAAGGGAGTGACATGCACACTATCGGAAGGGGGGGAGCAACAGTAAAAAAAAAAACAGGAGTAGTTGGCGGATCAGAGGGAAAGTCTGATTATAGCAAAATAACGTGAATATTGAATAAAAGCAAAGCACCTGATCAAATTGCACTTTGAATAATCTTATCTTTTTCCTTTTTTTTTTTCAGTTCAGTGTTTGAACCTTTCTTCAATATTTCTTAATATTAAAAAGCATTTATAACACATTTTTTTCAAGATGCATATTTGGGTGGTCCTTATCGCTTCGGATAGAAAAACAAAATTCTATTCTAACAATATGTTTTGTCAAAAGAACACTATCATTATCTAGACTTTCTCCACATGCTCTGCATTATGCTTTTTAGTTTTGTTTCATGATTCTAAGTCATTTTTACGTGTTTTTTTGTTGCTAAAATATAAGATTAGATGTACAAAAATTTTAAACTTAAAAAAGCAACCGGACTCTAAATTTTTTTTTTTATAAAGTTAAAACCATCTTTTTTTTAAATATATATATATAAAGCTTTAAAGCAAAAAAATTCTAATAAATGCTTAACTATTATGTTTTAGTAGTAAGGATGACCATAAAATAATTTCCAACTTTCCTGCGTATTTTATCACATAAGTATTAATAAATTTAAGTATTTCAAATAAAATGTGTTTTCTTTGGCCACACATTTTATCGGTTTATAAATTTCATTCTGGTATATTTATCTTCAAAGCAATTATTTGGCCTTTTTTTTATTAGGTTACGGTAAAAGACCATTACAAAAAAAAAATCAAAATTACGATGTTGTTGTTGGATTTGGAGGAAGAGGCAGATGACGAATAACATTTTTTTTTATAGTTTATAATTAAAAAAATTTAATGACAATTTCAATAAAAGTGTAAGTGTGCTATATATGTATATAACCTTCTCTAACAGTACGTTAATAACGAATGAGTTTCTAAAAAGAATTTTAAAGTAGTTATCGTCAAAATCGTCAGTTTCAAAAACTCACGTTGTTTATTAATTTGAAGTTTAATTGTTTAAGCATATTTCGATTTTAATACTTAGGAAAGTAAGTATTGAAGTCGAAATATGTTTATACAATTAAAATTCAAAAAAAAAATTGCACCCATAGAGTGGGATTTAGAGCTAACTAGCTTTTGTTTTAAAACATACCTTGCAGTATCTTTTGCAAACCATGGTCTAGCATTATTTGTTTTTCAAAAATATATATTAGCAATATTTGCATCACTACCATTTATAATTTGATTTCAAAAGTCAATAAGAGTTGTTCTTCTCCTCATTTTCTTCTGCAAATGTGCACATCAGAAGCATGTTAGTGACTACTTTAGAGTTTTTTCCTTTAGCTATTTTTACTGGAAAAAAAATAAAATAGATAGGATAGTAAGAGATGGACAGAAAAAGAGGAACACCGAGTTTTAAAGAGAAGTAAAAGAGAGTTTTTTAAAAAGTTTTTAAGAAGAACTTTAAAGAGAGAGAACTTTTGTAATTGAAAAATATTTGGATAAACAAGTTTTATGAGTGAACAAAAGATAAAAAGAAGAAGAAACTTTTGGTTATGAAAAGAAGTAAGGCATTAAACAAAAGTCAGAAGAAATGTTGCTTAAAGAAAAATAACCAGAAGTTTTAAATAAAGAAGATATACTCGTAAAAGAAGAATAAAAAAAAAGAGAAGTAATTGATAAAAAGCAGTATCAAACACTACATGTAGAGTAAGAGAGTATTATTTGTATTTTATAAACATAATTGATAAAGAGTGCTGACCACTACACACGAATAGGACGTTTATTGAGTTTATTGTATAATAGTATTGAGTTATATGGTATACTGTATAATACTAAGGACGGTGAACACAACACTAATCCTTTAACAACTAAACCTTGCCCATTCCTAATCAAGCTTTTCCCATAATCGCTGTATCCTAACCAAGTAATCTTTACACCAACCTCGGATCCCAACCTTCCGCAAGGCTCATTTCACAAAACCCTTGGCCCAAATCTTCCCTAAATCTTAGTCCTTACTATCACATACAACAGCAAATGTTAAAACATTTAAGTATTAAAACAGCCGCCCTCACATAATAAACAAAAGTAAATCAAATGTTAAAGTAGAATTATCTGAAGATAAAAGTTTATTGATATTTAACTTTTGCCCTACTGTTTAATACTTTGATCATAACAAAATCAAATCTTCAATTTTTCTTTGCCTCTACGGAGAATAAAGATCCCTTGTCTAAGTTAAGCAAAACCAATACAAGACTGTGAGTGCATTTAGGTTTGCTGCCAACAGCCACTGACAGTCACGTTAAGACTCAAAACAGGGATTAAGGCTAAAGTTAGAAGAACTTGGAGCAAGGCGAACATGAAATAAGGAGCAAGGATGAAGTTAGAAGCTGAGAAACATTTTCTCTACTTTATGAAAAATCAAAAATAGTTTTGATTAAACTCAAACTGAAGGTTGCTTATTTCAATAAATAAAAAATACTGCAACATTTTCCCCAAAAAACATAGCTTTGGTTTTTTTTCAAAAGTTTAAGGCTAATTTATCAGATAACAGTGCACTTACTAAAATAATGTTGCTCCGTATAAACTCCACTTTTGCTTAATGCCCCCATTTTTTAATTCAAGTATGTGAAAGATTTCCGTTCCACTGTAAAATTATTTAATATGTATGTGCTGTAACTTAGTATTTGAGTTTTTGCCACATCTGTTATCTTCATTTTAGTTAAATTTGTGGTTGTTGTTTAACGTTGATTTATTCTTATGTTGCGTTTACTTATTTGATAACACGCCCAGTATATTATCACCGGTTTCTCAAATACGGTTACAGAACCAAGTTTATGAGATTAAATGTAACGGTTGACTGGTTCAAAAGATATAGGGCTTGTTAAACCTATTGTGATGGGCCTACGGGTTCTGTTACAAGGAAATACCGACACTGGTAACAAAAAACATAACTTTTCAACAGTTATGATTGTGGCTCAGTAAGTGTGATGAAAAACTAAATTTCTTTACCGTACCGTTATCGTTAACTGACCTGTTATTCGCAGCGTTTTATCAATTGCAATCGCTCAACTAACCAAAAGTTTAGACGTGAGTTATTTTAAGTCTTGCAATTTAAACATAGTTTGCCTTAACACAAGAAACTAGGGTTGACTAAAGATTCTTTTTTTTTCGGAATTGGAGAACCTTTAACGTTTGAAATCGTTTTATTTTATTCATGACAAACAACCGTTACTTAATGCTAATTAAAGTGTTTATATATATAAATACTTTTTTACCAAAACTTGTACCAAGCATCTTTCTTACCGTCTTTGATTACATATTGTTTTTCGGAAGCAACGACCTCTCTGTATTCCGCTACGTATCGACGAGTGCTATTAACGGCTTATAACGTGTCCACGAGAATCTTTCCGGAATGTTTTAACTTGCAGAGCTCCTCTATCAACTTCTGATATCAACAAAACCGAAGTGCTCATGTGCCCCTTCTCCATTTCTTTATTCAAAATCTCAATCTCGAATTTGTAGGACTGAATTAAATGATTCATGTAGACCAGGAGTGCATCGTTGTAAGGAGTAATTGCATTGCACTTGAGAAAACACGCAAATTTGACGCTAGACTTTTCAATCACTTTTAGTTTCTAGGATTTAATAACAGAACTTAAAAAGCAAATAACACAGTTATGATTCGCAAGATTATTGACGAGATTCTATCAATGAGTTAAAAAGCAATTTTATTTAAACTTGCACCTGTTTGAGTTCTTCAATTTCCTTATTATTTGCATCAATCATCTTTTCTTTAATCTCGGCTGCTGATAGGGTACTCTCCAGAAGTTTTTTTAACGTTTTCATTCACTACTTGCTTCTTTACTACTTTAGAATCGTAATAAATGTGCATGTGCTCTTGGTAGCTGTGTCCGCAATTCCTGCGATTGCACTTTCCATTGGTTATACATTCACAATCCAATTGTTTTTCATCTCCAACAGTATCGTGACTTACACCCGTTAAGTTACAAGGATTATGACAGACTGTGACATATTCAATTTGCTTAAAATCCTTTGATCTTCTTGCAGTTAATATTAGTGCAAGCAATTTTTGGATAGTTAATGGGAAATACCTCCAGTTCTTCCTTTTCATAAGTTTTTTGTTTCTCCAGGTCTACTATGTTGGCCTTTGTCGTCATGATTTCTTGACTGTGTGCAATATTGATTGCAATGTTGATTGGAATGTTCTTGCTAATTTCAGCCATAGGACAAGTTAGTTTCTGAATAACTTCTCGAGCGCTGTTCAGACTAAGAGTACTATTGATTAAGTGAGGTGTCAATTTGGAAATGTGCTTCAACATTCTCTGAGTCTCGCTAATTGATTTCCCAACTCTTGGCAAAGTTTTCTCTCTCTTCATCTGGAAATTTAATAGGGTGATCTTTGTTTTTAATAGCTGCCAGAAATCGATACGCTTCGCTGTCATAGCTATAGACAGTGTGACTGGATATCGGGATTTCAACGGCTTTGTTTGAATCTAATAGTCTGAAGAACGGGCATTGTGTCTCCAGGTCGATAAAACGTTCCACGAGAATTCGTAAAGCAAAACATAATATTTTTGCTTGCATCGCGATGAAGGTAGGTCAAAAGCTCTTTGATGCAGAATTCAAACATAACTGTCAGACGGCTATTGTTTGGTTTCAATAGAATGCAAACTCCGTGTAGCTCGTCAAGGTAAGATAGAGTTCCTAGTATGTTTTCAAAGTTCTTTTTATCTTGTTCAATTCCACGGGTATCTCCAACGCCAGGAGTGTCAATAAGTCGAATTACCATGTCATCTATCATAAAAGAATAAACCTTGGTCACCTGCGTGGCTGATTGTCCGGTTTTCTGAACTTCATTTTGATCATCACCAGTGGAAACCGTAATATTATTAAAGTACTCGTCGCAGATGGTGAATTTGGAAGGTACAAGACTACAAAGCTCGTTCTCCTCAGCAGTGTTTTATATTTCAGGTAATTTTGAAATCCATTTATCCATGTGGATTTCCCAACACCAGTTTCTCCAAGAATTAAGATGTTCATTTCCTTGCGAGGTCTAAGTCGAGACAAAACTTCCTTTAGAACCTTTTTGTCATCATAAACATCATAACCTGGTCCGTGATTTGCGTCTGTGCACTTGAATTCATATGAATCTGAAGGGCCATACCCGCAAGAGCAGTAGAACTTCTTATCAAACCTGAAATCAATGTTCTCTTTGCATATAGGACAAACCCATTCAAAGTCAACATATTGCTTGCAGTTCGTTCCAGAACAAGGTATGACAAGATTAACTCTCTTGTTTGGCTTTGAAGTAGACTTAATTATCGCCAAAGTGCATCTTGCTATCGCGGTGAATTGTAGCGCTTTGTTTTCTTCAAGTAAATTCTCAATGAGAACTTTACCATCTTTCAAGACCTGAATTGAAATTCCAATTTTTGGCCAAAGGTATGGATGAATATCACAATCAGCTGCAAAGAACTTGTTGCCGACCAAATTTTTTTTTATTTCTTGAAAGAAGACAAGTCTGTTGGCATTCCACATATCTTTTTTGGATGTTTTGGCATCATCCTTGAAATATAGCACGAATGTTTTGCAATTAAAATCTTTCAGAATTTCCTCATCAAAAGATGTCCCGTAGCCAATGTACTTAGCGCCATGAAATATTAATGACTTTGCAAATAATATTTTTTCAGTAATGTGGCTCCAAGAATTAAACTGAGCAACTAGCTTGTCAGGTGAACTTTCTTCAGATTTGGACTGTGCGATTAGATTTTCAAGGTCAGATGCGTCTGCTTTTCCTGATCTCACCGCTGTTAATTTTGAAGTCAGATTAGACCGAAACTTCGTTTCTTGGATTTCAAATTTTTCTTTAACTTCAGCAACTTTTCCCACGTCAGCAGAATCGATGCAAAACCGATGGCTTGTTGTGTCTTCGTGAAGTGAACTTTTTACTACTCTGGTAGACTTCTTCTTGTCGTTTAAGTAATGACCAGAACCCTGAAGTGTGAGGAGACCTGCCAAGACGCTTACTTGAAGCTCAGCTTTGACGTCGAGCTTGGAGAACTTCTCGCTGTATGAGTCAGAATGAATGAATTGAATATCAGAGAAGTGATTGTCTAGTAGAGTCAACGTTTCTTCGGGTATTTTTCTGTTAAAAATCGAAATTTTTAGAAAGTTGTCGGTTCTCGCATCGTATAGATCAACCAAAGACGCAACGTTGCCCAGTGCTGCTTGCGATAGTTTCTTGCAATCTATGTTACACGTTAAAAGTCTAAGTTAAACATTATTTTGGTAACTCAAGAAAGTTACAGGTAACATGCAACAGAAGTGTCTATATTTGTCCTCGGTTATACAATCTCAGTATAACCGAGGACAAAGTCATTAATTTTAGCTAATTTTAATCTCAAATGAAAGCTTTGTTGTTTTAGATATAGATAACAATTCCCTTTCTTACATTACCTAACAGTTTTAAAACTTTGGAGAAAACAACCCTTTTCTATACCACTTTGAACTTTATACAACTATTTGCTTTCAGTTCAAATGCAAATGTAAACTAGTAATGCTTTTATTCAATTAAGTGTTTGTTAACAAGAACTTTATGATCAGGGTTAGGGTTTGGAATACCGGACCAAAAATCAAATACCGGTATTTCGGTATTGAAAATTTATAATCCCAGTATTCCGGTATTAAATCGGTATTATTAGATTTCCTTTAATAATACAAATGAATGAATAATATAATTAAAAAATGGTTTGGCAATTAAAAAAAGCTATATTAACTTATTTAAAGAATAAAAAAAAGAAAAACAAAATTCAGTAAAATGTTAGTTATATATTAATCATAAGAAAAGGAAAACACAAATTTTTAAGGTTCTACTTTTTCTGCAGTTGGTTGTTGATATAAGATCTCAGAAAACATAGGTTGTTAAGCGAATTATCTCCCATCCTTGACCGAATTCTGGTGCAGATTAAGCCAGCTACCGAAAAAGCTCTCTCTGATTCTACACTGGTTGGTTGAATACTTAGCAAATAGTTATATATTAAAGTTAAGTATTTTCCCCTTATGCCATTTGTCTCAAAAAATTACATTTCTTTTTTTATTGAGCGTGTGAGATCTTTTTTATTTCGGTCGATTCCACTCTCAGGTAATCTGGTGCAAATTTTTTTTGATATTGCTATCTCCAACTTTTCTTTTAAAGTCATAGAAATTTCATTTCTTTGATCAACTTCATCATCATCGACATTGAATATTATATTTGTGTCTATTATATTGTTGGCTGAAGTAGATGTTATTGCTAAAGGTGCAGCTTCATAATGCAAGTTGGCCACACCCAGACGTTGTATCTGTGAAACGATAACTTTTGCGATTGCAGCTTTGGTAATGATTGGAAATAATTCATAATCTCTATCGGTTTCATCATCGCTCGGATTTTCATTGGAGTCTGCATTGTGTAAATATTGCAAAACACTTGAGATTTCTGTTCGTCTTTCAAGAATACGTACTTTTAAAGCTGCTTTCAATTCATAACTTAATGAACATGGATGGCCAGTTTTTGATTTCATCATAAATTGAATAGCAGCATCTGCAGATAATAAAGTTGCATCTTGTCGGCAGATTGCTTCAACTGTAAGCTTAATAGGAAGTAAAACTGAAAGGATATTTGACAACATTTCAAACTCTGCATCTGAAAAAAAAATAGGTGATTTTAAATCTATTAGACTTTTTTTGATGCAATTTTTTAATTTGACATAAACGTTCTATCATAGACACCAAACTATTCCATCGTGTTTTTGAGTCTAAAACCAGAGACAATTCTTTCCCGAACTCTTCTTTTACATATTTTTGTAGGACTTTGTCATTTTTTGTAGGCGAAGAACGAAATATTTTGACCACTTTTCGAACTTTTTGAATTAATGGTAACGTTTGCTGATGTACCAGAAAAGAAGAATTATCATCATCGTTTTCAGTGGAGGTTATGAGTAAACCATTTTCATTTTCATAATCTTCATCAACTAATTCGTCATCATCTGTGGAACTCTGCTCTTTTTCAAATCTGGGTGTAGGAACTGATGTAATGTTGGCATCTTCTTCATTATACAGACTATCCTCATTATTAGGTTTTTTATAGAGTATGCCGATAACAGCCAGCTGAATTCCATGCGCTAAACATAGCTGCTGATGTGCTTCGAATAACCTGCCTACCTTTGTCATAACTGCAGCGCCATCAGTGGTAATACCTACAATATTCTTGATCGAAAGCTTAAAATCACTTAACCTATCGTTGACAAGCTCAACACATTTTTCTGCGGGAATTGTTCCAAAAGCACGAATTAATCCTAGATTCCAAAATTCTTTGTCAGAGTGGACATTAATATTTATGTAACGTCTATTTCTTATCGATGTCCATTCATCGAAAGTTAGAGAAAATCTGTTTCCATTAGCAATTCTGCTAGATAATTCTTTAATTACTTCCCCAGTAAACACGCTTTAGTTGGTCCAACTGACGGGCCAGTATTGGCTATAGTTGGCTAACTGTTGGCATTTCGTGCCAACCATTAACCAACTGTGTACCGCGTGTTTTTGAATCGTTAAAGTTTCCCGGAAGTTTTATAAATGTATTTTAATAATTAGTCGCATGGTCTAAGTGAATATATTTACTAAATGAATATATTCACTTAGACCATGCAACTAATATTTAAAAGTATTCAAATAGATTCATTCAATAATTAAAACTATTCAATAGAGTTAGTTTAGTTTGAAGCTATTTATCATTTTTTTCTTTCAAACGCTTTTTTTACCCTTTAATTAAACTTTTAAACTCAAACTCTCCTACACCTCTTAATATAACCGTTACGCTGGTAAGTACAAATATTTTACATTTATAATTTTTGACATTGGTTGAGTTTTTAATTTATTTTTATGATGACACCATTGTTGTATTTGTATTAGACATTTTAGCTCTATTTTAACTATTATTAAAAGTTAAAATACAGCTAAAATGTATATGTGCGTGTATAGTAGTATGTTTACGTGTGTATTTCTGTATGTATATTTATGTATGTATGCATGTATGTATGTATGTATGTATGTATGTATGTATGTATGTATGTATGTATGTATGTATGTATGTATGTATGTATGTATGTATGTATGTATGTATGTATGTATGTATGTATGTATGTATGTATGTATGTATGTATGTATGTATGTATGTATGTATGTATGTATGTATGTATGTATGTATGTATGTATGTATGTATGTATGTATGTATGTATGTATGTATGTATGTATGTATGTATGTATGTATGTATGTATGTATGTATGTATGTATGTATGTATGTATGTATGTATGTATGTATGTATGTATGTATGTATGTATGTATGTATGTATGTATGTATGTATGTATGTATGTATGTATGTATGTATGTATGTATGTATGTATGTATGTATGTATGTATGTATGTATGTATGTATGTATGTATGTATGTATGTATGTATGTAGGGGAGGTAGGGGAGCATTGGGCACTTTTTTACATAAACGCTGATAAAACTGTTTTTTTTTATCATAATCAAAATTTTATTTCAAATATATCTGGCACACATATTTGGCAGTAAATAATGCTAAGAAGAGTTTTAGTAATATAATTAGTCGCAAAGTTACAAAAGGTTTTTGAACACAAGTCCAAAGTGCCCAAACCTCCCGGTGGTTGGGAGGTTTGGGCACCCCTGAGGGGAGGTTTGGGCACTGTATTTAATATGCACAATATTGTTTTAATATACTGCTATGATTAAGTGTTATATAGCATTGATATAAAAAATTATAATACAAACATTTTTTCTTATCAGAGACTTTACAAAAAATTAAACAATGTCACTTGGGATCAATACTGCACGATGTTGGGCTTAATAAGACTTATTTTAAATTTGGTATGACCCAAAGAGGCTTATCAAATTTATATTTTAGGCTTATCCATGTTGTTGGTGTAGGCAATTTTGTTTTTATATCCTCCAGGGACGCTGGCTACGTCCTCGATGTCAGGAAACATAAACGTATTTCTTATCTTACTTGCTCTCATAAATTTGACAGTTGCCATGGAGTGATTAACCTCTTCGATTATTCCAACATAATGATAAACAGTTTTTTGGTGTTAAATTTAACCAACACAAAGTTATTGACCAGGAAATTTCTATCCATAACAATCACATCGTCTACATCAAAATCTTCTTCCGATGAATCGATTTCAACAAGGGCTTTGTCAGAAACGGAAACATTTTCTATTTCATCATCACTGCTAATCTTCCTGCTTTTCTCGTTTTTAGAGCATTTTTGATTTTTGTTGAGCTCTTTGATCTTATTTTTTCTTTGTCTTTCTTTTTCTTCCATTTCAATGAGTCTTTTCTCGGGTGTGTCTGTCAATATTCTAGTTTTTCCTTTCTTCCGTTTCATGCCATCCAATATCCTGGGGCCGGCATTCGGGTATGGCCTTACTAAATCAGGTGTTACATAGATAGCGCCCCTAGTCTGGCTTTTAGATAGAGATTCCATTTGAGATGGCCCAGTGACTTCCATATTTGAACTTGTACGATCCTCTAGACTCAGATTTTCTTATGTTGAAGGCTGTTCCATGATAGGTTGGTCGGAAATCAATTTTTCTGTAGCAATATTATTCTCTTCCGGCAAGCAGCGATCAGTTATAGAAGAACAAACAAAATCTTCATTAGAAAAAATGTTTGAATTGAATGGCCAAATGCCAGGTTTTTCAAATCCCTTTTGAATATTTTGCAACTTGAATGCAAGTGGAATGGCTTTTGCTGCTAATTTTGGGATTTCATAAATTGTTAAAGTTTTGCCAGGATTGCTTACCATCCAATCTGTTACAACAGTGTTATAATAAGTTTTAAGTGGTCCATAGACAGTCAGGTCTAGGGATTGCAGTTTTTGGCTGCAGTGCGGTGGGAAAGTCATTAAAACAATCCCTGATTCTTTGCAAAAATCGAGAACTGGTACTGAAATATGGCTCTCGTGATTGTCCAGCAGCAATAGAACTGGCGAGGAAGGCGTTGGTTTTGCGTGTTTTGCAAAATGGTGTACATATTTAAAAAAACATGGTGCTGTCATCCACCCTGAAAGATATGCCGCTCCATCTGAAGCAACAGGTGCATCATTTAGCATATATGTTTTGAAATTAACCCGTGGGAATATGAAAAAGGGTGGTATTGAGTTACCCAATCCATTAATAACAGAGCAAACCGTTGCAAGTGTCCCTCTTTCAGCTGACGTTACTTGCCCAACTTGCTTGGTGCCTCTGAGAGCAATCACTTTTTGGGTTCGTTGTACTGTTGATAATCCAGTTTCGTCTATATTGTAAATAGACTCAGGGCCGAAGCGATCCCGTTCATATACAGTTTTAAGATTTTCAAAAAAATCCCCGACATTTTTCTTATTGAAACTTTTGGCACGTGAGAGACTGGTAGCTTCTGGTGTCCTTATTGAAAGCTGAGGTTGTCTTTTAAAAAATCCTTTAAGCCAATCTTTGGATGCAAGTTTCTTCTCTGTCCAGTTGTCTGGTATTTTTTTTATTAATGGCAGTAGCGTATTCGTAAACCAATTCGCGTGCCTTCAGTTTTGACATTCCATGATTTAGTTTAAACAATGTTACAAGATATTCTGAAATTTTTTCTTCTTCATCTTTCGTGAATATTTGGGATGATACAAATTTAGAAATATCTTTCACAACGCCACCTTGCTTTATGTGTCTTTGAAGGTTAGACCTGGGTATATCATATTTAATCGCAGTAGTTTTAATTTTTCCTCCTTTAGAAACCTCTTCCAATGCGCGCAAAATAACATCTTTAGGGATTTCACATCGTTTATTTTTCTTTTTAAATTAAAACGGGATTGTCCTGATAAGAAATGATTAACCATTCAATCCAATGGGCATAGCAAAAAAGCACAAACGTATGACACCAAAACACGCTAAAAAAAGAGGGAGCATTGGGCATGTCCAAACCTCCCTCCTACATGCGTGCCCAATGCTCCCCACAACCTCACTTTTCAAATAACTTTGAATAAGTTTATTTTTATCAAATGTTGAATCATAATTGCCAGGTAAATATAATGTTCATTAAACGCAAAAGAAGAAGTTAACACAGATACTTACACTTTCTTGCAGATTTGTTTGTTATCTTTCTTCAAATCACAAACAAGATATTTACTTTTGTACGCAACAAACCGTTAAGCGCAAGTAACTTGACAACCAAGTGAAATGACAGCTGACACTTTTAATGAGCGGTGTTGTAAGTTATAAAACTATATTGCTATGGTAGAAAACAAAAAATATCTATAATAGATTGTGAGAAATGAGGGGGTGCCCAAACCTCCCGACTGCCCAATGCTCCCCTACCTCCCCTATGTATGTATGTATGTATGTATGTATGTATGTATGTATGTATGTATGTATGTATGTATGTATGTATGTATGTATGTATGTATGTATGTATGTATGTATGTATGTATGTATGTATGTATGTATGTATGTATGTATGTATGTAT